>NW_027457652.1:180000-182500 GCF_050624435.1 Tenrec ecaudatus
AGGGTTAGGGTTAGCGTTAGCGTTAGGGTTAGGGTTAGGGTTAGGGTTAGGGTTAGCGTTAGGGTTAGGGTTAGGGTTAGGGTTAGGTTTAGGGTTAGGGTTAGCGTTAGTGTTAGGGTTAGGGTTAGGGTTAGGGTTAGGGTTAGCGTTAGGGTTAGGGTTAGGGTTAGTGTTAGGGTTAGGTTTAGGGTTAGGGTTAGGGTTAGCGTTAGCGTTAGGGTTAGGGTTAGGTTTAGCGTTAGCGTTAGGATTAGGGTTAAAGTTAGGGTTAGGGTTAGGGTTAGCGTTAGTCTTAGGGTTAGGGTTAGGGTTAGGTTTAGGGTTAGGGTTAGGGTTAGGGTTAATATTAGGGTTAGGGTTAGGGTTAGGGTTAGCGTTAGTGTTAGAGGTAGGGTTAGGGTTAGCGTTAGGGTTAGGGTTAGGGTTAGGGTTAGGGTTAGCGTTAGCTTTAGGTTTAGGGTTAGGGTTAGGGTTATGGTAAGGGTTAGCGTTGGGGTTAGTGTTAGGGTTAGGCTTAGGGTTAGCGTTAGCTTTAGGGTTAGGGTTAGGGTTAGGGTTAGCGTTAGGGTTAGGGTTAGGGTTAGGGTTAGCGTTAGGGTTAGGGTAAGGGTTGGGGTTAGCGTTAGGGTTAGGTTTAGGGTTAGGGTTAGGGTTAGGGTTAGCGTTAGGGTTAGGGTTAGGGTTAGGATTAGGATTAGTGTTAGGGTTATGGTTAGGGTTAGGATTAGTGTTTGGGTTAGCGTTAGTTTTAGGGTTAGCGTAAGCGTTAGGGTTAGGGTTAGGGTTAGCGTTAGGGTTAGGGTTAGGGTTAGGGTTAGGTTTAGGGTTAGCGTTAGCGTTAGGGTTAGGGTTAGGGTTAGGGTTAGGGTTAGCGTTAGCGTTAGGGTTAGGGTTAGGGTAAGGTTAAGGGTTAGGTTTAGGGTTAGGGTTAGCGTTAGGGTTATGGTTAGGGTTAGGGTTAGGGTTAGGGTTAGGGTTAGGTTTAGGGTTAGGGTTAGGGTTAGCGTTACGGTTAAGGTTAGGGTTACGTTTAGGGTTACGGTTAGGGTTAGCGTTAGGGTTAGGGTTAGGGTTAGGGTTATTGTTAGGGCTAGGGTTACGGTTAGGGTTAGGGTTAGCGTTAGGGTTAGGGTTAGGGTTAGGCTTAGTGTTAGGGTTAGGGTTAGGGTAGGGTTAGCGTTAGCGTTAGGGTTAGAGTTAGGTTTGGGGTTAGCGGTAGAGTTAGGTTTAGGGTTAGGGTTAGCGTTAGGGTTAGGGTTAGGGTTAGCGTTAGGGTTAGGTTTAGGGTTAGCGCTAGCGTTATGTTTAGGGTTAGGGTTAGGGTAAGGGTTAGCGTTGGGTTTAGTGTTAGGGTTAGGGTTAGGGTTAGGGTTAGCGTTAGCTTTAGGGTTAGGGTTAGGTTTAGGGTTAGGGTTAGGGTTAGCGTTAGGGTTAGGGTAAGGTTTAGGGTTAGCGTTAGGGTTAGGGTTAGGGTTAGGGTTAGCGTTAGGTTTAGGTTTAGGGTTAGGGTTAGGGTTAGCGTTAGAGTTAGGGTTAGGGTTAGGGTTAGGTTAGGGTTAGCGTTAGCTTTAGGTTTAGGGTTAGGGTTAGGTTTAGCGTTAGCGTTAGGGTTAGGGTTAGGGTAAGGTTAAGGGTTAGGGTTAGGGTTAGCGTTAGGGTTAGGGTTAGGGTTAGGGTTAGGGTTAGCGTTAGGGCTAGGGTTAGGGTTAGCATTAGGGTTAGCGTTAGTGTTAGGGTTAGGGTTAGGGTTAGGGTTAGCGTTAGGGTTAGGGTTAGGGTTAGGGTTAGCGTTAGCATTAGGGTTAGAGTTAGGTTTGGGGTTAGGGGTAGAGTTAGGTTTAGGGTTAGGGTTAGGGTTAGGGTTAGCGTTAGGGTTAGGGTTAGGGTTAGGGTTAGGATTAGGATTAGGGTTAGGGTTAGGGTTAGGGTTAGGATTAGGGTTAGGGTTAGCGTTAGTGTTAGGGTTAGCGTAAGCGTTAGGGTTAGGGTTAGGGTTAGCGTTAGGGTTCTGGTTAGGGTTAGGGTTAGGGTTAGCGTTAGGGTTAGGGTTAGGGTTAGCGTTAGCGTTAGGGTTAGGGTTAGGGTTAGGGTTAGCGTTAGGGTTAGGGTTAGGGTTAGGGTTAGGTTTAGGGTTAGGGTTAGCGTTAGTGTTAGGGTTAGGGTTAGGGTTAGGGTTAGCGTTAGGGTTAGGGTTAGGGTTAGTGTTAGGGTTAGGTTTAGGGTTAGGGTTAGCGTTAGCGTTAGGGTTAGGGTTAGGGTTAGCCTTAGCGTTAGGATTAGGGTTAGGGTTAGGGTTAGGGTTAGGGTTAGGGTTAGCGTTAGTCTTAGGGTTAGGGTTAGGGTTAGGTTTAGGGTTAGGGTTAGGGTTAGGGTTAATGTTAGGGTTAGGGTTAGGGTTAGGGTTAGCGTTAGTGTTAGAGGTAGGGTTAGGGTTAGCGTTAGGGTTAGGGTTAGGGTTAGGGTTAGGGTTAGCGTTAGGTTTAGGTTTAGGGTTAGGGTT
>NW_027457652.1:212500-215000 GCF_050624435.1 Tenrec ecaudatus
TTAGGGTTAGGGTTAGGGTTAGCGTTAGGGTTAGGGTTAGGGTTAGGGTTAGGTTTAGGGTTAGGGTTAGCGTTAGTGTTAGGGTTAGGGTTAGGGTTAGGGTTTGGGTTAGCGTTAGGGTTAGGGTTAGGGTTAGTGTTAGGGTTAGGTTTAGGGTTAGGGTTAGCGTTAGCGTTAGGGTTAGGATTAGGGGTAGCGTTAGCGTTAGGATTAGGGTTAGGGTTAGGGTTAGGGTTAGGGTTAGCGTTAGTCTTAGGGTTAGGGTTAGGGTTAGGTTTAGGGTTAGGTTTAGGGTTAGGGTTAGGGTTAGGGTTAATGTTAGGGTTAGGGTTAGGTTTAGGGTTAGCGTTAATGTTAGAGGTAGGGTTAGGGTTAGCGTTAGGGTTAGGGTTAGGGTTAGGGTTAGGGTTAGCGTTAGGTTTAGGTTTAGGGTTAGGGTTAGGGTTATGGTAAGGGTTAGCGTTGGGGTTAGTGTTAGGGTTAGGCTTAGGGTTAGCGTTAGCTTTAGGATTAGGGTTAGGGTTAGGGTTAGCGTTAGGGTTAGGGTTAGGTTTAGGGTTAGGGTTAGGGTTAGGGTTAGCGTTAGGGTTAGGGTAAGGGTTAGGGTTAGCGTTAGGGTTAGGTTTAGGGTTACGTTTAGGGTTAGGGTTAGCGTTAGGGTTAGGGTTAGGGTTAGGATTAGGATTAGGGTTAGGGTTATGGTTAGGGTTAGGATTAGGGTTTGGGTTAGCGTTAGTTTTAGGGTTAGCGTAAGCGTTAGGGTTAGGGTTAGGGTTAGCGTTAGGGTTCTGGTTAGGGTTAGGGTTAGGGTTAGCGTTAGGGTTAGGGTTAGGGTTAGCGTTAGCGTTAGGGTTAGGGTTAGGGTTAGCGTTACGGTTAGGGTTAGGGTTAGGGTTAGGGTTAGGTTTAGGGTTAGGGTTAGCGTTAGTGTTAGGGTTAGGGTTAGGGTCAGCGTTAGGGTTAGGGTTAAGGTTAGGGTTAGGGTTAGGTTTAGGGTTAGGGTTAGCGTTAGGGTTAGGGTTAGGGTTAGCGTTAGCATTAGGGTTAGGGTTAGGGTTAGGGTTAGGGTTAGGCTTAGCGTTAGGGTTAGTGTTAGGGTTAGGGTTAGGGTTAGGGTTAGCGTTAGGGTTATAGTTAGGGTTAGGTTTAGCAGTAGGTTTAGCGTTAGTGTTAGGGTTAGAGTTAGGGTTAGGGTTAGGTTTAGGTTTAGGTTTAGGGTTAGGGTTAAGGTTTGGATTAGCGTTAGGGTTAGCGTTAGGGTTAGGGTTAGGGTTAGGGTTAGGGTTAGGGTTGGGGTTAGGGTTAGCGTTAGGGTTAGGGTTAGGGTTATCGTTAGGGTTAGGGTTAGCGTTAGGGTTAGGTTTAGGGTAGGGTAGGGTTAGGGTTAGTGTTAGGGTTAGGGTTAGGGTTAGCTTTAGCGTTAGCGTTAGGATTAGGGTTAGGGGTAGGGTTAGGGTTAGTGTTAGGGTTAGCTTTAGCATTAGGGTTAGGGTTAGCGTTAGGGTTAGGGTTAGCGTTAGCATTAGGGTTAGGGTTAGAGTTAGAGTTAGGTTTAGGGTTAGGCTTAGCGTTAGGGTTAGGTTAAGTTTAGGGTTAGGTTTAGGGTTAGTATTAGGGTTAGGGTTAGGGTTAGGGTTAGGGTTAGGGTTAGGGTTAGGATTAGGGTTAAGTTTAGCGTTAGGGTTAGGGTTAGCGTTAGGGTTAGGGTTAGGGTTAGGGTTAGCGTTAGGGTTAGGGTTAGGGTTAGGGTTAGGGTTAGCGTTAGGGTTAGGGTTAGGGTTAGGGTTATGGTTAGCGTTAGGGTTAGGGTTAGGGTTACGGTTACCGTTAGGGTTAGGGTTAGGGTTAGGGTTAGTTTTAGGGAAAGGGTTAGCGTTAGGGTTAGGGTTAGCGGTAGCGTTAGTGTTAGGGTTAGGGTTAGGGTTAGTGTTAGCCTTTTGGTTAGTGTTAGGGTTAGGGTTAGGGTTAGGGTTAGCGTTAGCTTTAGGGTTAGGGTTAGGGTTAGGTTTAGGGTTAGCGTTAGGGTTAGGGTTAGGGTTAGGGTTAGCGTTAGGTTTAGGGTTAGGGTTAGCATAAGGGTTAGGTTTAGAGTTAGGGTTAGGGTTAGCGTTAGGGTTATGGTTAGGGTTAGGGTTAGCGTTAGGGTTAGGGTTAGGGTTAGGTTTAGGGTTAGCGTTAGCTTTAGGGTTAGGGTTAGGGTTAGCGTTAGCTTTAGGATTAGGGTTAGGGTTAGCGTTAGCATTAGGTTTAGGGTTAGTGTTAGGGTTAGGGTTAGGGTTAGGGTTAGCGTTAGCGTTAGGGTTAGGGTTAGGGTAAGGGTTAGTGTTAGGGTTAGGGTTCAGGTTAGCGTTAGGGTTAGGGTTATGGTTAGGTTTAGGGTTAGGGTTAGGGTTAGGTTTAGGGTTAGGGTTAGGGTTAGCGTTACGGTTAAGGTTAGGGTTAGGATTAGCGTTAGGGTTAGGGTTAGGGTTAGGGTTAGCGTTAGCGTTAGGGTTAGGGT
>NC_134544.1:1370000-1507500 GCF_050624435.1 Tenrec ecaudatus
CGCCCTCAGCCTGCGCCCCTGCCGCAGAGTCAACTCTGGTGCCAGGAGACCCGGGGGCAGAGTAGAGCTGAGCCTGGCATGGTCTGCGGAAGGCAGTTTGTGGCACCGAGGTTAAAGAAGTGCTCAGCTGCCGACAGGACCTCTGTGGCCACAGCCCACCAGGGGCCTGGGAGAGAAATGACCCAGAGATGTGGTCCTTTAAGAAGGCAGCCTTCACACCAGGGGTAGCGCCGCAGGGGCACCTGGCCTGTGAAGGCCCATGGAAACCACTGGACGGCAGCTGGTTGGTTGGTTTTCAGAACTTCTAAGGGAGCCCCGGAGGCCCACACTAAGCACTCACTGCTAACCGAAAGCTCACCAATCAGAGGCCACCCAGCAGGGCATGGGGCACACACACCAGGGTGTGCAAGGGCTTAACTCCAACCGTGTGAGTGCTGTGGGCTGAGCGTACGTGTGCGGGGCCAGGCCAGGCCTAGTAGGTCCTGCTCACCTCCCTTCTCGCAGTCCCTCCCCCAGCCAGGGCTGAAGGCTGTTTGCCATCGTCCTCATCCTCCTGGCACCAACAGGCCACTTGGTGGGTGGCAGGACGAGCGGCCTTGCTCCCCTCTCTCCTTCCATCCCCCCTTCACAGACTGTCACTTCCAGGGCCTTGGAGTCTGGCACCCTGTCTGGGTCCCCCAGACCCGGCACCCATCACATTAGTGGAAGTCATCTCCGTGGAGGGAGAAACGCCAAGCAGACCTTTGTCTACCCCCAACCGTTGAGTGAATCACCACACACAGCAACCCTACCAAGAGGCTGTCCGAGGCTGTAAGGCATTACAGGAGCAGAAAGTCACGCTGTTCTCCTGAAGGCAGCTGAGGGATTTAAACTGCTAACCTCCTGGTTAGCAGCCCACTGCTTATCTAATAGCACCAACAGGGCTCCATCATTTCCTTCCAACTTCTCAAAGCTCTGATTATCTGGTGGCTTGCATAAAACTGCACCCAGGTTAGAGGAAACACAAATCAACCATCTGTCAGATGTAGCAAACTCACTCAACATTTGGAAGGCACATACTGAAACCAGAAAAACACTCAGAAAGGGCTGGGTCCATAGTGCCCTGGGGTCCTCTAGCCCTTGTTCCTGTGTGGGAAAAGGATGACTCTTTCCTTTGAGTCATTGAGGTAGTTAGTGTATTGTGCCAACCTGGCCGGTAAACACATCTGGGGTTAATTGAAGGGTGGAGGGATAAATGGCTCGGTGAGCTTTGTCTTTCTAGTACTCGGGTCTCCTTCTTTCTGATGGTTGGATCAGGGTGCAGCTGCCTTAGCCAGTTCCCTGCTTCAATTGGCAAGGTTCACTTTCTGACATCCCCAAGGAGAAGCCACATGGACCTACCCCGATACAGCCCTGTGTGCTGGAGCCGCTGTGTGGAGACCCCTGCCAGCACTGAGATGCTTACATGTTCACTGACTCAGCTTTCCTCCTGCAGTCGGCATCAATGCGTGTGTTTTTGAGATGGAGGAGGACTTTGTGGATTGGTGTCAGACATATGGGTTAATGGGTTAACATTGGTCTTGTGGACTTGGGCAGCACTGGGTTGGGATGCTTTCTTAATGTGCACTTTAACTTGATATAAAACTCTTGTAAATGAGTTTCTGTGGATTTGTTTCTCCAAAGTCCCCAGACTAACCCAGTCATCCACTGTTGTGGATGCCTTAACTCCTGTAGCTGGCCAGTCATTCCCAGTACTGCACAGCAAAATGAAGCTTTCACAGGGTTCTAGCACAAAGTATCTCCCGAAAGCAACAGCATGATGATCTTGGCAGAGCGTGCAGCGCCACATGACGCAAACATTCGAGCGAAGAAGAACGGGTGTATGTGGTCTGCAGTTTGATAAAGCTTCCACAGCACCACCCCAGCAATGAATGAAACTGCTCTTGGGACAAACCCAACTCGGATTCTCCTGGGCATGGCGGACGGCGGGGCTTTGTCTTGCTGACACAGCTTCAGAGGGTCTGTGGCCAAAGGAGGACATGGCATGGCATGTGGTAGAGAGCCAGAGAAGCAGAGGGAGCACCCATGAGAAGGCCTGCTACACGAGCTGCAGAGGACTCGAACACCCTGGTCAGGAGGACAGACAGCATTTGCGCTGTTCTGCGGCATGTGAGGGCACCCTGCGTTGGAGCTGACAATAGTGAGGGACTTCGACAACATGGTCCTCAGTGAGGGGGACTCAGAGAGACCAGAGTTTCCCAGGGAGTCTCCACATAGTCACTGGAGACATCACAGCGTCACCAGACAGACCACAGAGAGTCCACAGAGGGACCACACAGAGTTCACAGAGAATTCATAGTCTACAAAGGGACCCCAGAGAGTCTGCAAAAAGTCCACAGAGTCCACAGAGGGACCACAGAGGGACCACACAGAGTCCACAGAGAATTCGTAGTCTACAAAGGGACCACAGAGAGTCTGCAAAAAGTCCACAGAGTCCACAGAGGGACCACAGAGGGACCACACAGAGTCCACAGAGAATCCACAGTCTACAGAGGGACCACAGAGAGTCCGCAAAAAGTCCACAGAGAGTTCACAGAGTCCACAGAGAATCTGCAGAGTCCACAGAGAGACCACCGAGTCTGCGGAGATACCACAGAGAGTCCACAGACCTCAGCGAGTCCACAGAGTGACCACAGAGAGACCACACGACGGGGGCTAGTCCACCTTATGGTTGCTGGAAGGAAGCCAAGGCGGTCTTTATGAAAAGGGGTCATGGAAGCCCTAGGGAGCACACGGGTGAACATGGGTCCTCAATGACAAGAGGGTTCACTCTCCCCACTCACTGATTCAGCCCACTCACTGCTAAGACCCTCTGGCATTTGCACGGCTGTCCCCGTGGAGAAACTGCAGCTCAGTCATTGGGATGGAGCCGTGGTCACAGAGCTGCTGCCAAAGGCTGGTGGTCCCTAGCACATCAGATCCCCTATGCAGGTCACATGGCCCTGCCGCTTCAGCGGCACTCAGAAAGCACTTTCCTCATTGTAAAATGCAACATACAAGGCAGTCCCACTCACATGTCCATTAGGGATGACACACACAGGCAAGGTCAAGGGTCAGGGGTGGCTGGGCAGGGAGCGGCGTCCTCCAGTGCTGGTCTCTGGATTTCAACCCTGATCTTGTGCAGGTGTCCTCCAAAACCCAGTCCTCTTCTCTGGAGGTGCTCAGGTAGCTAAGACATAGTCTTATCTGTAGAGGGTGGGGCTGTCCTGATAAACACGCACACACCTCATTGATATACTCTTTACTACAGACACATGTGTACACGGACAAGCATATGTACACACATGCATGCCATACACAGGCACGTGCTGATAATCTAAAACAGTGTTCTCAACCAAATGCCGCTACCCTTTCATACAGGTCCTCATGTTGTGGTGACCCCCAACCATAAAATGATTTTCGTTGCTACGTCATCACTGTAATCTTGCTACTGTTATGAATCAGGCGACCCCTGTGAAAGGGTCATTGAACCTCCAAAGGGGTCGTGACCCACAGTTTAAGAACCTTTGGTCTGAAAGCACACTCCCCAGACAGACAATGGTGGTGAGCTCTGTGATGGAAGGCTATAGCCATGGCTGTTGGGTGATGGACAGTCAGTCCTGACTCTGAGTGACTCTGCTCAGCAGAAAGAAACACCCATCTGTCCTGTGTCATGGCAGTCATCCTTCTGTGTGAGTCCACTGTTACAGCCACTATGTCACTCCAGCTCATCGAGGACCTACCTCTACTTACCAAGCATGTTGCTCTTCTCCAGGGACTGCTCTCTCCTGCTAACATGTCCAAAGTCCATGGGACGAAGTCTTTCCCGCCTTGTGTCTAAGGAGCATTCTTCCAGGATAGATCTGTTTGTTCTTTTGGCAGGCCATAGTGCTTCAACATTCCTTCACAGACACCACAGTTTATATGCATCCATTCCCCACTGCTCTTCCTTGTCAATGGCCACTGTTCGCAGGCTCGCGGGGTGATGGAGAATACCGTACTTTGGGTCAGGTGTACCTCACTCCTCAAAGTAGCGTTCTTGCTTTTCAGCACTTTTAAGAGGTCTTGTGAAGTAGCTTTCCCTAGTGCAGTTGGTCATTTGATAATCTCTTGGCCACTGCTTCCGTGAGCATTGATTGTGGTGGTTCATGGGAATGCCAGCCTCGTCTACAAGGGTGTGTTTTTTGCGTTACAGCAAGGATCCATGTGCATAAAGCCCGTTTAATTTGACATATGTCAGGAGTGAAGAGAATGCTGACAGATGACTAGGTTTATCAAACGGTGGAAAGCCACGAGGCAGTTGTACAGACAGAGGCCTGCTCTACACCCTACTGTTGGGACCAGCACATGCCCATCAGGAGGGGAGTCTTGGTCACAGGTTTACCAGTAGCTCACTCTGGGAGGGTACTTCATTCTTTCTGATGCCAGTGTGCCTGCTAGAGGGGGAGACAGACACGTATCCAGGCCCAACTTTCAAAGGAGCGAGGAAATGGAAAATGGAAAAGAGAAGATCCCAGCCACTGTGACCATAGAGCATGATGTATAACTGAATAAATGGCAATCTATCATTGCCCCACCCGGTGTCTAGTCTGGAGCCCTGCAGTGGTGGCAGGGTAGTGGCTATGCATTGGTCTACTAACCACAAGATCAGCTGTTCAAAACCACCAGCCACTGCATGGGAGGAAGACAAACTTTCTACTCCTGCAAATAGTTACAGTCCCAGAAACCCACAGGGGCAGCTCTCTCCTGTCCTATCGTGTCGCTGGGAGTCGGAAGGAACCCGAGGGCAGGGAGAGTGTGTCTACTCTTATGTTTTAGCAACTAGTTTAGCTGTAACGTGACTGCTCTCTTCACATTGACACACGGGCATGGAGATGCGTCAGACAGGTCACGGACGGACAGGGAAGCCTGCTCAGGACGGTCTTGCTGCTGCTCAGGACCCTCCACAAACATCAAGTGAGGCTAGAAATGAAAAGAGGCTCCCAAGTCCACATGCCCTGCTTTGGGTTCATGGAATGTGATTCTCGAGAGTCCATCCCCAACTCAGAAGGAAACTGTGTCCTCTGGAGGCGCCTCTGCCAGGGGAACGGACACCTTTCCTCACGCACATCCCCCGCCCCCAATTTCCTCAAATTAGCAAGCACTTTGTCACTTGAACATCAAATTTAACACAACCGAAAATAAGTAAAGGCATTTATCTGCGTTCACATTATGAAGGTAGAACGTGAGCGTTAGCTCCCCCGGAGCAGCCTCCGTTCTGTGAGGTATTGTTTGGGCTCTGTCCACTGCAGGCCCTTGTCACATGGCCTGTAAGGAAAGGGCCATCGTTTCTGTGAGCATTCCATGCTTGTGTTTTCTTAGGCTCAGTGCCTGAACTCTTGGTTTAATAAGGGAACAGGGTTCCTCTGTGGGTGCTGGGAGAACACCCACATTTTCCCCTGGGCTGTTTGTACCCCAGGATGCACATGCCCCACTCTCACAGCATCCTGTCTGTTCATAGAGAGTCCTCGCCCTGTAAAAGGGGCCATTCAGACTGCACACAGCTGCAGGGCATTGAAGGTGAATAAATTAAAGTTTGTAATCACCTGAGATAGAAATCCAATTTATATGAACCCATGGTGTGCATTAGGTAAACAATACATCTGTGTACATCTATGTATTCAAATTATAAGGTACATTAACCATTTAATGATTTTTTAATTCATGATGCAATAATGCATACACACATATACATAAAATATGGATAAGCATTGATATCTATAGCTACACATGAAAGTAACTCATTGTCAATTCTAACTCATAGTGACATAGTGACTCTACAGGACAGATTAGAACTGTCCCTGTCTGTTTCTGAGACTGTAGGCCTTCATGGGAGTAGAAAACCTCATCTTCCTCCCACAGGTGGCTGGTGGTTTCAAACTGCTGACCTTGGAATTAGCAGCTCAATGCAGATCCTCCTATGCCCCCAGGCACACTTTCTCATATATATCTAATTCAGCTAAGGTATGCATCTGTTTCTGTCTGTGGTATGACACCATAGAGCATATAGGCATAACACACACAAGGGCAAGTAGACAGGCTGGCTAGAGTGTCACAGAAACTTTGTTCCACATGCACACCCAGTGAGAAGCTACTGCGTCTCAGCAGCCAGGTCTGCGCACTACCATCTCTGTAACATTTCCCTGAAGAATTCTGCACGCTTAGATTTACACCACATCTAGTAACACTTTTGGCATCCTCTGGGACTCAAATTTGTTCCATTTAAACATTCTTCGTGACACGGGACTAAAAGACAGCCTGAGGAGCCTTGGCAGGGCTGGGGCGGTGCGAACGGGGACACAGGGTAAGGTTTTCCAGCGCAATTCCCCTGGAAGGGTCTTTGCAGGCCTCGAAGAGCAAGCAGGTGCAGCACATGGTGGAAAGCAATGTTCTTGGCTTTTTTCTCACTAACGCGGTTCCCCGTGGATTTAAAGCATCTTGCTAATGACACCCACAGGGGCACTGGGTCCTGGCAGGAACCTTTTCAGGACAGCCCCTTTGAGGTCCCTGACATGGTCTCCATGGTCCCAATAATCCGTTGGGCTGACCTATCTGCCTGGGGCCAATTGAGCCAGCAAATCCCCTTGGAAGCTGCTGTTCTGTTTGTACCTGCTTCTTGGCAGGATCCAGAAGGAGCCTGAGACAATTGCAGTCAGACCAAGGAAGCGTGTCTGCAGCCATCCACTGATTAAATGCTTTGTGAGGCATGGTTGTATGCACCTATCAACCGGGACTGTGGTGTTCCCTTCCTGCATGCATGGGTGCAAAAGTTGTCCCATATTCTCCACTGGGGCCAGGGAGAGTTTCTGTCACTGCTCTTTATCAAGGTCAGAGTGAGCTATTCACATTGTTAAAATACGTCCTTAGTGAAATACACCGCCACTGGAGCACACAGTACTGAGCGTTGGCGCGCGTCTATTCACGGCTCTTCATGGGCTCTGTTCTCAGAAAGAAACCCAGCTGAGGCTCACGTCCTTTTGCAGCAATCTTACTTGCAAATTTCAACCAGGAGCTCAGGTGTCTTAGAAAGAAGAGGTGTCATTAGGCTTTCTGTGTTTTTTTTCATTAACAGACAGAGCTACATGTTATCGAGATACACAGTTCAGATTCCGTAAAGCACTCACGGCTTCACTGTATGCCTTCTGAAGTCACGGTACGCAGCCTGCCAGGAGCTAAGGAGGGTCTCAGTTTCTCCCCAGACCAGCTCAGAGGTCGGCCTGCCCCACCTCAGAGGAGCTGGACAAGGCAGGGGGCTCCTGGCGGTGCGGTTATACAAACAGAAACAAAACTCACTCACTGACATCCAGTTGATGCTGACTTCCAGTGACCCCAGAGGACAGGGACGAAATGCCTGCAGGTGTGTCGGAAACTGCAATTCTTTCTCGGTAAGCCTCATCTTTCTCCTGCAGAGCGACTGGTGGTTTTGAACTGCTGTCCGCTGGTGAGCAGCCCAGCGGGCAAACCTCTACGCACCAAAAGGACTGTTCAGTACTCTCGCCCAACTTCATTCAGCCAGAGCAACTGTGTGTACCTCACTCCTGAGCCCCAGTGCCCTCTGCCAGCGTGTTCTCTCCTCCTAAACACACCAGACAGGAAATCAGGCCCACGGAGCTCTGGTGAAAGAGCGGTTTGTGTGTTGGGCTGACATTCAGAAGGCTGTCAGTTCAAACCCCCCATCTGCTCCCAGGGAGAAGGATGAGGCTGTGGGCTCCGTCCACATGCATAATCTCGGAGACCCTAAGGAACAGGTCTACTCTGTCTGGACGCCTGGAAGGCAGTGAGGTCGGGCGGCTGCGGAGTGAGCTCATCCTGGCTTGAGCACAGTGATTAAGACCCTGCTTCCTAACAAGATCAGGAACTGTTCAACCCAGTTCTCAGTAGAGTGGGTTTGCTGGTCCTTGTAAAACATGAAACTTCTTTTTTAATCTGTTTAGAAAATCTGTCTGTATTGCCAAAATAGTTGTAAACAACTAGAAAATCTTAACCAGAACAGAAGAGTCTCATTTTATTGTTGCTTTGTAAGCATCTTTACATTTGAACACGAGGAGCCGGTGGTGCTGTGGGTTAGATGGTAGGCAGCTGGCCAAAGGTCTATGGTTCGAACCCACCCTGTGGATCAAGAGGAAGGTGCCTTCATGCATAAAGATGTACATCTCCAAAACCCAGTAAAGGACCCTCCTGAGTCAGACTTGACTTGGAGGCAGTGGGTTATGGTCAAACTCAAATTGTGACTCATAGATGTTGCTTTGTGGTCACTAACGCACCGGTCGTCCGAGGGCCTACAAAAAGGGCCTGCCAGAATGTGGACAGATTGATAAAATAGTGAACAGCTCATTTTTAAGCTTACATTAAAAAATTTAGACACTTGTAATTTCATAAGTTAATTTGTTCTAGTTTTACCTACAAACATGTCACATTTTTGCAAATTAAGATGGTTTCCAATATAGGAAAGGACTTTTACAAGTTTGCTTAAAAAAATCCATTGTGTTTTAATTTATTTTTGCCATAAACTTTTTGAAGCCTCCTTGTGCATGACTAACTTAATATATCCATTTTGTTATCTGCAACATCCTTTCATATTCAAAATATATGATGATTTGAAGCATATGATCCAGATACATCTAGACGTCCAGGTGTAGATTTTATTCACAGCTAGAATCTGCTCTTTCTGACGGGATAGAGGGCTGAAGTGTTCCCTGGGGCACTGACTGTGGCTCAGTGGAAACAGTCAGAGCTAGCCAGTGACCAGGGAGGGTTCAGAACCCAGCCCAGGGGACCAGTCAGGAGCTGTTCCTCGTGCTGCGTGAAGACTGTGATCTTTCAAAAATCAGACTCCTGCCTTTGAGTCGCTTCGGACCCACAGCTTGTTTAAAACCTGCCCAGTGTAAAAGCAGCATGTGTGGGCGGACTTAGGAGGAGGATTTTCATAAATGTCAGGTACGACGATGTGGAGACACACTTGGCAATGTAATAGAATATTTCTGACTCACGAATTTCCATTCCGAAAAACAGCATCCTAAGAAACTCTTTTTAAAAAAATTAATAAATATTTTTATTGGGGCGCATACAACTCTTATCACAATCCATACATACATCAATTGAGCAAAGCTCCCTTATACATTTGTTGCCCTAGTCATTCTTTTTTTTTTCTTCTTTTGTTACATTTTATTAGGGTCTTACACAACTCTTATCACAATCCATACATATGCATACATCAATTGTATAAAGCACATCCATACATTCCCCACCCCAATCATTCTCAAAGAATTCGCTCTCCACTTAAGCCCTTTGCATCAGGTCCTCTTTTTTTTTCCCCTCCCTCCCCTCTCCCCCCTCCCAATGTGCCCTTGGTAATTTATACATCGTTATTTTGTCATATCTTGCCCTATCCAGAGTCTCCCTCCCCCCCTTCTCTGCTGTCCCTCTCCAGTGAGGAGGTCACACGTGGACCCCTGTAATCAGTTCCCCCTTTCCAACCCACTCACCCTCTGCTCTCCCAGCATCGCCCCTCACACCCCTGGTCCTGAAGGTATCATCCACCTTGGATTCCCTGTGCCTCCAGCCCCCTTATGCACCAGTGTACAACCTCTGCCCTATCCAGCCCTGCAAGGAAGCATTCAGATCATGGTAGTTGGGGAGAGGAAGCATCCAGGACCCGGGGGAAAGCTGTGTTCTTCATCGGTACTACCTCGCACCCTCATTGACCCATCTCCTCTCCTGAACCCCTCTGTGAGGGGATCTCCATTGGCCGACACTTGGGCCTTTGGTCTCCACTCTGCACTTCCCCCAATATATAGACACACACATATATAGACACACACATATATACATACACACACATATATCTTTTTTTTTTTTTGCATGATGCCTTATACCTGGTCCCTTGGCACCTCGTGGTTGCACTGGCCGGTGTGCTTCTTCCATGTGGACTTTTTTGCTTCTGAACTAGATGGCCGCTTGTTCACCTTCAAGCCTTTAAGACCCCAGACACTATCTCTTTTGATAGCCGGGCACCATCAGCTTTCTTCACCACATTTACTTGTTCACCCACTTTGGCTCCAGCCGTTGTGTCGGGAGAGTGAGCATCATAGAGTTCCAATTTAATAAAAGAAAGTATTCATGCATTGAGGGAGTGTTTGAGTAGAGGCCCAAGGTCCTTCCGCCACCTTAACACTTAACCTATAAATATAGACACATTGATCTACTTCCCCATCCTCCTATATATATTTGCATGTACATGTCTTTGTCTAGACCTCCATAAATGCCCTTTGACTCCTAGCTCTTTCCTCCATCTCCCTTGACTTTCCTCCTGCCCTACTACCATGCTTCGTCGCCACCTGGGCTAGAGTATACCTCTTCTCTAAGCAACCTTACCCTTGATCATTCCCCACCAGACCTGCCACTCCCCCCTCTCTACCATTTGGGGTCCCATGTTGTTCCCTTGTCCCTGTGTTTGTTAACACCACTTCCTTATCCCCCCTACCCCCCACCCCAAGTCCTCAGGGAACTGCCTAAGAAACTCTTACACTCACATGGACACTGGAAAGCTATACCAGACAGACATAACTTGGCGGTGAGGGTCAAACAAATGCAGTAATTGCAAAAATTGTGATTTTTAAAAGTACATTCATGATAAAGTACAATATGTGTATTTTAAGCAATGAGCTGGATTTTTAAGCACTTGCTCTCAAAGGTACAATATTGATTACTAAATAGTGAGCATGTCTTTTTGCAAAAGTTTGAAGAGAGAAATAGCAGATTTCATTACCGATATGTCCACACGTTGCATAAACCAAATAAGGACTCCAGGTACAGATGACTGACTGACACAGCTACCCAAGGAAAGGCTGGGGACTAAACACTTCAACACCATCTTCTTCAAACCACAACCTGGCATCAACTGGAAAGTTGAATCAAAACATGGTTTTGTTTTTGGTCTCTCCACTTTAAATCTGTGCTTTGATATGTTTAGAAAATAACGGGAAAATTGAAATTTTAAGAGGTGGTATGATAAATGTTGACCTTCTGTCTGAGCAGCCAGAATGAATTCAGTTAGGAACGTTCTCATCTACTTCATTCCTAGAGGAAGCTCTAGTGGCAGAGTGAGGTACTGGTAGGGCTGCCAACCGTAAGATCAGCAGTTCCAATCTCAGGGAGAGCCATGTGGCAGTCTGCCCCTCTGATGATGCACGGCCTTCGACCCTTCCCCGTCCGGTGCCTGTGGGTTGAGGTTGACTTGTTGGCGGTGGATTAGGTATTTTGGGCACTTCATCAATCACCTAGTTTCTTTTATGAGATTGAAAGTCCACTTTGGGTTCAGGAGATTGTCCCAAAAACTTCACAACCCAATGGTGCCCAGAGGTGACAGCACAGCTGGAGACTAAGGGCAGTTCAAGGACTGTCTAGAAATAGGCTTGGATGATTCCCTCCGCAGTCTGTCCTCATGGTTGACCGTCAATCTGCTGAATGAGCCTGGTCACAGCTTGTCTTCCAACTGAATCTAAACCATCTGTAGGATCTGTTGGCTGAGGGATTGTGGGAGTTGAAAGACTTACGCTTCCCGCTTTGGGATCAGGCTTTAGTCATTCATAGGACTGTCCCCCAGCCTCAATCATGCCACCAGAACCCGGGACGTAAAATCCCGATCACGGAGGGAGCTCCCGTGGGATTGCCATGTTGAGGTTCCCCCCACCATTAATTTAATCCCAAGAATCCATGGAGGCGCCCCCAAGGGTGAGAGTAGGGGAAAGGGCCCAAGTCTGGGCCTGTTCTGCCAGAGCAACAGGAGAGAGGCGGGAGCTCCAGGGTGACCTTAAGTGGGTTTGCTCCCAAAGGGAGCTGTCTGCTGGCCTCTGGCTCAAACCTAGAAGACTCCACACCGATTTGATCTCCCTTGGGGACCAATGAGAGCTTCTCAGTTGGGAGCTAACGGCTTCTAGTGTTCCAACTCGCAGTCACTGCTCCTGGTGTTTGCCTTTGGGTTGGCAGTCAGTTCCTGGAGGGTTAAGTAGAAGATGTGACAAATATGCTAGACATGTGGCGTTTTTTTCCATCTAGCTATGAAACCCTGGCATGAGAGATTACCATTCAGTCCTAGCTTGTCCATTGGTACCTAGAGTACCTGTGCCCAATGCCTTCGGGACCAGCCCTCACAAAAGCCAGGCACTCACCGCATCCCTTGGTCCTGCTCTGCCTCCCACGCTGGCGTTTGTTGCTATGAAATGATGAAACACACACTGGTACTCCTAGTCACGTGCACACTGAGGACACACCCTTATTATACAGCACCCCGTGGCACCTCTGGAAGAAGCATGCCGACTCAGGACCTCAGTCTCCCCAGCATCGGTCACCCCATCTGTCTGGCAGCGACACACCCCTGAATCTAATGAACTTCAATGTGTAAGCAAAGCAGATGGGGAAGATAAGAGAGCTGCAAATACAACGTTGTTGCCTTCAGGTGCCTCCAAGTCCATTTCGACTCTTCACAACTTTACACACAACAAACAAGACGCTGCACCCCCCAAGTCATCCTCAGAATCTCCGCTTAGAGCTCACGGCTGCTGCCACTGTCTCCATCCATCACGGAAGCCCTTCCTCTGCTTTTACTGATCTCTGCTTTGCTAAGCATGACGACCTTCTACCTCCAGGCACCGGTCCCTCCAGAAAAGATGTCCAGAGTAAAAGAGAGAAAGTCTAGCTACCTTTGCTTCTCAACGATCATTCTGGTTGTACTTCTAAGAGAGTTTTATTTATTCTGTTAGAAGCCCATGTTATATTTAAGATTTGTCACCAATGCTATCATTGAAAGACACCAATTATTCTTTGATCTTTATTGCTCAACATTCTCATGCATATGAGGCAATTGAAAATATCATAATCATGTATTATATATATATTTATCTTTAGAGAATTGTGCAGAAATCTCTGGAACATTCTAGTCTTCTGCTGGACTACAAGGTTGGAGGAAGTATTTTCATGTGGGTATTGTCATTTTACTTAAGGAATAGTTAATATTTGGAGAATGATGACTCACTGGCTATATAATAAAAATATCAACAAAAGAAGGGGAAGTTTAGGGCAAATATGAGGGGTCTTCAAAATAGAATAAGAGAAGAACTTTTTCACAAACTTTTTTAAAGATCCCGAGTATTTAATTTATTTTCTGAAAATGAACCAAAGAAATCCATTACCAGCCAGATGATTGATTCTGACTCCAGGCGACCTTGCAGGACAGAGAGAACTGCCCCTTTGGGTCCCCAAGGTCATAATGTTACAGGAAGCCAATGGCTTCCTCTTCCTCCTGGGAGGTCCCCGAAACCTCTCAGTGACCAGTTAGTTGGATAGTTTAAAAACTCCGCCACCAGAGTTACTGAACTGAAAACAGGATCCAAAGATCAAATAAATATTTTTCAGTCTGTGAGATTTCAGTACGTTTCCCAAATGATTTTGTTCAGTAGGCCAACCAAAATCCTTCTTGTAAGAAAACACAATAGGAGACATGGCAATGCACAACTGAACTTTCTGGTAGTTCAAATCCTCAGGCAATCTCCTGACTTATGTCTGCAGGTAATAGAGGGTCTTTTCTGACTGAATGTTCTCATCAGACACAAAGCCATTCTCTGGTATAACTCCCTCCTCCTCTGAGTAATTTCTGCTGAAAAGTGTAAGGAGTAGCTAATTATAATTATTAGTGAATTTCCGATCCCCAGTTTTATGTGGCTTTTTAAACTAAATTCTTAGGAAAGTTACTTACCATAAGACAACATTGATCAAACCCAGCATTTTTGGAAAAGGGGTCTTCCTGTGGAGTTTGCTGAGTTCTCTAGGAAAATTGAATGACTATCCCTACCCTCCATGGAGCAGGATCCCAGGCCGTCTGCCAGGAATTCATGCCCACTCACCCACCCACCCCCCAAAAAACAAAATCAAAAACAAACCGATGGCCATCAATTCAGTTCCAGCCCATAGAAAACCTTCCAGAATGGAACCAGGAGGATTGTTCCCTGGGCTTGCTGAGGCTGTGAGACTTGACAGGAGCAGATCGCCCCTGTCACCAAGAGGCAATCTGGTGGGCTTGAACCAGCCACCTCTCTGTTAGCAGCTCAACACTTAACCCACTGCACCATCAGGGGTCCCACCAGCACAGAGAAGGTTCTGACCCAGAGGGGCTTGTGAAAGCTTCCATTCTTTGTAATACACTTCTTTCCTGCCCCAGCCCTGTCTGAGCCATGCCACCCAGACCAGTCTGACCTTGAGCTCACACTGCACACACACTCCTCCCGCCAGCCCCCACGCAGATGTACCTGCGCAGCCCCTCCACAGAGAGAGTGCCGGGCACTGGGGCCCCGTCACCTCGAGCTGCGCGGGTTTAGTGCCATCACAGAATTCTAATTTCACGCACCCTGGGGTGACAGGCCATAGAGTGCGCTGTCAGCACCGAGCGTCTAAAATTAGTGCGCAGGGTCTCGCTGAGAAGCTATTTGAGTAGAGCTGGGCACATCGGTGTCATTAAGGAAGTGGGTCACCATGAGTGCTGTGTTCAGGTAGGTCAGCAACAGCCCTGAAGAGGCAGGACTTTCCGTAGAGAATCTAAAATGTAGAGAACTGGAAAAGGAAAGTTGGTCCTTTTCCTAGTCACTCTGAAATTCCGGACAAAGGGTCAGTGGATGGCAGGGCACCTGGTACATCTGCAACTTGCCTGACATGGTCTCTGAACGGCACTGGCCCCCACGCTGCAGCTCACTGGAGGTGCCCTATGGGGTGGTTGCAGATCCTCCTATACTTGCTGTCTCCACCATCCCTGCTCAGGACAAGTGGAAGAAGCAACATTTGAGAAGAGAAGAGTTGAGTCCAGAGTGCCTGCATGGGCAGGCTGTGAAGTGTTCACACTGGGGGCTTGAGAATCTACAGGGGAGGGTAAGGAATAGGTAATTATGCCATGTTACCCTCCCGCCCCACCACAAAAATCCTCTGAGCACGTTCATGCTTGGCTCAGGGTGCACCAGAAAGAGGCACACCCTCTCTCACAAGTTCTCTTGTTCAGAACCTCAAAGCTGAGTTCTTGATTCTTGGAGAGTACCTAGCCCCTGTTCTAGAGCAGATTGCTACCAACCGCGATGTCTGCAACAGAAGGTGAGGGAGAAATCTGGGGGGATTGCAGTAGAATAGAGGTAGACATAGACTCATCGGCACGAGGGAGATAAGCAGACATTGACCGTGGATCCAAGCAAAATGAAATCCTTGTCTATTGGTCTGGAGCTGTTGTTTTCTTCCACTGAGTTTTAACCTTTACTGAAGGCTGCAGTCCTGGGTCTTCATCAGCAGGTGCTTCAAACCATGCACTCTTTCAGCACCCAAGTTGGGTCATCTGCAATGGAAGATTGCTCTAACCCTTCTTCCAAGCTCGATATCTTGTTCTTATTTAGCCCAGCATCTCTGACTATTCGCTCAGCACACCGATTGAATGCGCATGGGGAGAGGATACAACCCTGGCCCACAGCTTCCCGGATTTAAAGTAGACAGGGTTCCCCTTTCTGCTCTGAAGGCACCTCTTGGTCCATGTACAGGTTCCCCATGAGCATGATGAAGTGTTCCGAAATTTCTCTTATTCTCCAAGTTATCCATAGTTTATGACCCACACAGTCAATTAAACACAAGTAAACAACCTTCTTTTATTATCTGCTCTCAGCTACGACCCATCTCACACCAACAATGATGTCCCTTTTACCACATCCTCTTCTGAATCTAACTTAAATTCTGGAAGCTTCCTGTCAATGTGCTATTGCAATTCCAAAATTTACTTGCAAATGGCATTGTTTGATCCTTTACTCCATTATTTGTGTCATCTTTTCTTTAGGATGAGCACAGATATTAATCTTTTCAAATTGCTTGACCAGGTAGCTCCCTTCCAAATTCTCTGGCATAGACAAGCGAGTGTTTCCAGCACTTCTTCAGCGTGCGGAAACATTTCCATGGATTTTCTCTCAATTCGCGGAGTCTGATTTTTCACTAATGCCTTTAGTGCAGCTTGTAATCCTTCCTTCAGGACCACTGGCTCTTGATCTTCTGCTACTTGCTGGAATGTCTGGATGCCGACCTGTTCTCTTGGCCTAGAGGCTCTATGTACAAAGATCTTTCACCATCGTCCTGCAGTGGTTTGCCTATAGAACCCTTCCGTAGTGCAGCGCGCGTTCATTCATCTTAAAATATCCTAAGCGTGTCCTTCCGGTTTTGCCTTTCTAACTGCAGACATATGCACATTTTATTATAGTATTTTACTTTGTGTTCTCAAACTGCCCCTTTAAGCTTCTGCTCAGGTATTGTAGCTTCATTAATTCTTCCATTGTTTTAAGTTAGTCTGCATCAAGGGCAAATTGCAGTCTCTTTTGACATTCACATTGATCTTTTATTTGTATCATTTTTCACATATCAAACAATTTAATAGTTCGATCATATTAAGAAGAGCTATGCAAGCGTCACTATCATAATTTCATAGCATGTTCTTTTTCATGATGCTTCTTGGTAGCTCTCAGTGTCTCCCCAGCCATCCCTTCCAAGCCCCTGGGGAAGTATTAACTCGGCTAAGGTCTCCACAGACTCCATATCCTGGGTTTCATATATGGAAATCATACAAAACAAGAAACCAAAAATCCCACCATAAAGACAACATGTAATCTAGGCAATTCCCAGTGGAAAAGAAAATAGAAGATATTGAAAACTGAAACAATGTTGGGAGATCCAATGAACAGTTGTTACATCTTAACTTAATTTCATCGGCCACAATTGCCTTTACCATGCTCTGTGCCCCATAGCAAGGCTATTTCGATCCCTGGCCTATGGTCAGAGGGGATTCATGGAGGCTTACTCCACGTGGGGACCCTGCACATGGATTTGGGGCTTCCACGGCCATCTGTAGCCTTCTGCAAACAGGTGTTCAGAATGTAAGCCCTGAGACCATTCCCTCTTCTAGGTCTGTTTTTCTTGTTCCTTTCTTCAGGCGTGATGTTCTTTATGTCGCCCCACAACTCACCAGGTCTTCTTGTACTCCTGCTCCATGGGCCGTCTATTCTTAAAAGCCAAGTGGAATATGCTCAAGGTTGTATTTTGCCTCCGCTGGACTTGTTTAATGTTTGTCGATTTCACTCTGGACTTACCCAGGAGCAACTGATAGTCTGTTCTACAGTACGCCCCTGGCCTCACTTTGGATGCTAAGATTGAGCTTCTCCTGTGTCTCTTCCCACCAGATGAACCAAACCAACTCACTGCCTTCACATTGTGTTGATTCACCATAGTGCTGATGAAGCTCGTTGAGAGCATCACAGGTTGCCAGAGGAACACACACATCTGTCTGGGGAAAGTACAAAAAGCTGGCCTTCATCTCATCTACTGTCTATATATCGCCAGGAAAGACCGGTCCCTGAAGAAAAAACCTGAGGTTTGGTACAACGGAGGGTCGGCGCAGCAGAAGAAGCCTGCTGGGGAGGTGGATTGACACTGGGGCTTCCGCGATGGGTGCCAGCTAAAGGACAATTATGAAGATGGTGCAGGACTGAGACATGGTTTGTTGGTTGTCCACAGGCTCCCTGTGAGCCAGAACCACCTCTGTGATACCGAACAGCCGCAGTCACAGGGAGACAGGACCAGTTTGGGAGCAGGAGCAAAGGAACTGGCAGGAGGGACATATTGCACCCTCCTTCATCTTGTCCCTGCCGCGGTGACGTCAGAAATCCGTGGGCCACCGTATCTCATCACCATGCTCCTTTTCGATCTCCTTTGGGCACAAGGCCAGGAGAGACCAATCCCTAGAAAAGAACGTCCCGCTCGGTCCAGTGGACAGTCAGTGGTAACAAAGGACACTTTCCGTGGAACAGGGTGGCACAGTCCCTGCACCAATCGACGCAAACCTACTAAGAACGGTGGCGATGGCACAGAGCCGGGCAACACTTCCGCTGCCACACGCAAGGTCACCGCTGTCAGATCGCGTTGAAACTGCAGCAGTGCTCTTCCAGTGTGTAGGCTAGCATGTCCTGATTTCCCAGGCCCCCCAGAAGTGATGACTGATCTAGCCAGGAAAATCGGCGAGGAGGATGGGAAAGCTTTTTTTTTTCCCTTCCTTTTTTCTTACTGTTAATTGCTTGGATTTAGATCCAGTGAAATTTACTAAAATCTAAAATAATTAAATATGGCTCTCTAAGATTGAGTTTCTCTTTCCTCCTTTTATTACAATGACATTTCTAAAAGTAATTTACGATGCATTTTATAAACTCCCCAATTACGTATTTACCCAATAGTCTTTAATTGCAGACCATCGCGTAATTACATAATTATGGACTTTTAGAAAGTGCATTATTTACTGCGCAGTCCGTAAGAAGCAGTTGTGGACTATTGTGCAACTGCATAACGAGGGATGGCATCAAGCGGAGGCTGCCTCCCTCCGCGGTAAGAGTCTCTCCTGTCAAGGTCTCGAAGGAAAGCCATCTGCTTCTGAACCACCAACTGCTGGAAAGGTGGGGCGCCCTTGGGTTCGCCTGTCCACGTAGCTTGGCAAGGAGCAGACAGCACAGTGGGTCTTTGTAGGAGGGGGCCTTGAAGCAGCTTGTGTAACAGTGGGGTCAGGCCTAACAGAATGGTTCAGTGCTTCTGCCTCTGGGGCATGTGCAGAGCCTCGGAGAAAGGTGCTGTCAATCGGAGTCAAGAGAACGATGTTCTCACGCTTCCCCTCTTACAGTTAGTTTGGACTCCTATAGATTCTATGTTTTTTCAAAAGTAATTCCTTATGTATGTCTGAGCGTTTCATTTGTAAAAGTTAGTGCAGTGCGTGCCTTGCATTCAGACAGTGCCGCGGTTCGGCGTGGGCGGGACCGGCCATGGTAGCTAGGATCGTCCCTGGCCATGGCTGGCGTGCCAAGGCCCCCTGTACTGCAGCGTGCTTGTACAGGGCCCTCTCCTGGTCCTTGCTTGGATCCAGGAGCCTCCGGTGGTGGGCCCTCCATGCAGTGTGGGTTACTTAGAGATAGTTTCAAAGTCCAGGGATACCGCCTGTCAAGCCTAAGGGTGATCTGCTCCCAGGTGAGTGAAGGCTACACTTTGTGCTCTTTCTGTGAGAAAGGAAGTGTTAGCTTTGGAAAGCAGAGTTCAAGGAGAAGCCCCGACAGGGGGACGAGCTGGCTCAGCCGGCATGCACCACCTTCCTCTGTGTCCTGGGGGGCTGCAGAAATAACTGCTCTGCTCCCAGGGGCCCAGAGTTCTTGTCACCCGTCACATCAGGTAAGTCACCCAAAGGTTCTGGGTTCAAGGCCACACAGAGGCACACTGACTGGAGGTCTTGGCAACCTTCTCTTGAAGATTCCCCCACTGAGACGCTTATGGGGCCGGTTGTACTGGGGTGCCTGTGGGGTCAGCACGGGCTAGAGTCCGCTGCCAGCAGTGTTATCTGTGTGTGTTCTTTGGGTTTGGGTTGGTGATGTGGGTTTCCTGCAGTGGACTTGCACTGATCAGTGGGACGCCTGGTCTAAGGAAGACCCCACACCTCTGTGAGGGTTCAGTTAAGCAAGGGGCCTGCTGTCACAGGACTTCTCGAATGCTTGCCCTCAACGAGTTGTCACAGAGACTTGGGGTGCGCACATTCCCCCCCTTTCCCTAAGACCCCAGCACCATGCAGAAACACCCCTGGTCCCAAATCAGAAAAATGTTCCCTGCAGTGTCTGAGAGTGGCTCGTGGGGGTAAAGGCAGGCGCTCCTGTGGTCTCTTCACTGACTTGACTGCAAAGGGCGGGGTGGGCCTTCGCCGCCCACATTAGGGATCCTGCGCTTCTGAAGCTACACGTGGGTAGAAAATGCATAAATAGATGAGGACGCATTTTGAGCTGCCAGGGAGGCATTTTCTGGAGGACCTTGTCCCTGATGGAAACACAGTCCTGAACCCCGGGCTCATCAGGCCTTCAGATGCTTTCTAAAAGGCACCCTGAGAACTGACTGCAGGAATATCCTTATTTTAAAGCAGGAGAGATGGAACAAGTACTGATGACGCCATCAGAGCAATATACTGGGCCGCAGTCTAACCTTCCTGGCTCCCAGGTGAGGAACAAGGATCCGTATCAGATGGAAACCACCCGGGCTGCCTGCCTGGTCTCCCTGCAGTCTGCCTGCCCCACCTTTCAAGTGCTAACCCTGGGCAGTCATCTGGCTCCTGGCTGGAAGTGCCGGCAGTCAGCAGCACGGAAAATTAAGAAGCAAAACCAAACCAAGGATTAGTGGGATTGGAGTTCACCTCGGGACTTCAGAGGCAGCATCTTTGCTGCCCTGCACATTAGGTAAACACATAGGCATGATTAAAGGAGCGAGGTTCAGAGCTTTTAATTAACATAAATTCACAACAGCTTGCCAGGAACCGCATCTTCACAGAGCCATCAGACCACGCTTGTATTTGCAAAGATGTGGCAGAAACGACCCAGATGATCCCCACCCCAACACACACGCACATGCACACACACGCGCACACACACACCACACGCACACACACACCACACACACCCCACACGCACACCACACGCACACGCACACGCACACCCCACACACCCCACACACACCCCACACGCACACACACACACACCACACACGCGCGCGCACACACCACACACACGCACACACACACCACACACACGTGCACACACACCACACACACACACCCCCACACACACCACATGCACGCACACACACCACACACACGCACACACACACACCACACACACACGCACACACACCACACGCACACACATGCACACACACACACAGACACACACGACGGGCGCCATCTCCCACCACCTCTGGGAACCGGGGTCTCGGCCGTGGTCTGTTGGAGGGGGACCAAAGCAGGCCTCCTGCTTCTAAGGAGGTTCATTGACTTCAGAATAAATAAGATTCCATCGGTCAGAAGTATTACAAAGCACAAAAGTCATCTCCCTGTAGCCTATATTTTATGTTCATTTTTGTCTCCTTCTGAAAAGCAGTTGGGCGTGTTTCGCAGATATATATATATATATATATATAAGTTTCCATCTTACTTGCCCATGACACCCTGTATAGAGCCTCGTTCACAAGGACAGGACCCACAGCCCCCAGGGGACCAGTTCATCGCTCTGGTCACTTCGTGAGAGGTCGGATGAATCAACTGAAGTAAAGCCCATCTCGGTTTGGGCTCACAATGGGCCCTGTGGTTGAGGAGAGATCACCAGGACCCCAGCTCTATCACACACAGAACAACACGCAGACTGGAAACAAGCCAGAGCCCACTTCTCCATCACAACGCCAGTATTGCCTCTTCAAGATTCTAGTCATCCTGAGCGACTTCTCAGGAGCAAAAAGGACAAATGGAGCTCAAGAATCCACCAAGTCTAGTCTTTCAGCAATACCTCATACAGCAATGGAGGACGGAAACAGTTGACCCTGGGGGGAGGGGCGGTGGGGGTCATAAAGTTTGTGGGGAAAGTAGATTATCTTAGAATTCCATTTTCCAGTAGTGTTTGAAGCCCCCTCTTGTTAAACAGGCTTGGTTTTCAGCGTGCACTGGGCATTTTGCTTAACAAGGATCTTCATCAGTCAATTCCTACTCTGGTGACACTGCATGTCTGGGTGCAGCCTTGCTCCCCCATCTTCCCTGTGGGAGAGTGTTTGGAACAGATCACCAGATAGTTTTATTAGACAGTTCTGGGTGCACTTGAATCCCCCACCTTTTGGTAAGCAGCCAGTCCTTAACTGTCTGCGCCTCCCACCTCCATCTACTGAGGGGTCACCTCATTTTCACAGACTTGTCCTACAATCCAGATGCGCCCACACTGCATGAGAACAAGTCGGGCTATCCTTGTCACTCAGGAGCATTCTGGCCGTACTTATTCCGAGAAGGTTGCTTTGTTCTGCTGGCAGTCTGTGGCACGTTCCACAGATGTTCTTCCCAAATCCCACCGTTCCCACATTGGTTCTTCTTCAGGTTCCTCACTCGCTCTCCAGCTTGACATGTGTTGGAGGCGCTGGAAGCACAGTGGTTGGGTCAGGGCCACCTCAGTCCTCACGGCGTTATCTTGTTTCTGAACAGGTTTTCATTTCTTTTTTTAATGGATTATTGATTGGAACTTGCCCCTGATGGAAGCACATGTATTAATTGGGAGTTCATACATATATCATATCGTTCCATTCATGTCAAGCAGAATTGTACAATTGCTACCACAATCAGTTTCCAAACATTCATTTTATCCTGGGATCTTGACATCGTTTCCCTTTTCTCCACCACCACGGTTATTCTACCTGCTGTACCTGTAGGTTCATCAATGCTGGGCTCCACATGCGAAGACACAGATAAAACATATAACACAACTTCAGGAGGGTGACTTCTAATGACCTAACACCTCTGAGATACACCCTGATATGAACAAACAAAATCTAAACAGAAGAAAATACAGAAAGTGCTGAAAACCAAATCAGGTACAGCACATGTCAGAAGGGGGAATCAACTGAGAACGTTGTAACTGTTTGAACCAGATTGATGCCTTTGACCTTTGACACTCGTCTCTCCCATGCACTTGAGATACGTCCCTGAACGCAAACGCCTGGATCTGCTGCGCCCGTTCCACCTAGGCTACCATGAGAACTGTGAACAATACTCTCCAGCCCTTTATTCTTTGTGTTTGTTTGGCTTTGGCATCTTCATACTCTAGAGCAGCAGCTCTCAACCTGGGGGTCCAGACCCCTTTGAGGGGTCGAATGACCCATTCACAGGGATCACCCGATTGATAGCAGTAGCAAAATGACAGTGATGAAGTATCAACGGAAATGATGTTCTGGTTGGGGGTCACCACACATGAGGAGCTGTGTGAAAGGGTCGCGGCCTGAGAAGCGCTCGTCTAGAGGAAGCTCCAGAGTCTCTTCTGAGGCCCATTTTGGTCACTGCTTCCTTTTCTTTTTCAATGTGCGGGGTCCTTGATGCCCTCCCACGATCCATGCGCTCATTGGGTCTCCGTGCACGGAAGCTGGCCTGGAGGGGTCTCTAGCTTCGGTGAGCTGTCTGCACTCAAGGTGGCGCTTCAGCACTCCTGGGCTTGCTTTAATGTTTCCCGCTTCCACTCGATCTCGCATGTGAGCAACTGACAGTCATTCTGCAATTGACCCTCGGCCTTGCTCTGACTGCTGATATTGAGCTTCTCCACAGTCTCTTCCCAAGGATGTAGTCAATTGGAGTCCTGTGTATTCCGTCTGGCAGGGTCCACCTGCCTTTTCATTGGTTACATTGCTAAAATAGAGCATTTGTAGTGAATGTGCCCTTGGTCTCACAGAGAACTCCACCATCCACCGTGAGCCCTGCTGCTGTGTTGACCACGTGGGCCAGGTTCCCACCCCTGTTGCTTATCCTTCCTTCCCAGTCTCACCTCCCATCACCAACAGTGGCCGAGGCACCATGGCAGCCAGACTGCAGAGGTTGGTAAAACGCTTCATTCTTTGGAATGAAAGATTGGTGCATAACTTCTTTTAATGTTCATATCAATTGGTCTTCTCTGTAGGTGCATGAAAAAACAGTACTTTCCCAGGCACAGCATGGTGTCCCAGGACAGATCTCAAAGGTTCTTTGTTGGAAATGAACACAGCTGGTCATGCCCAGCTCTGGAGTCTGTGGTGTGCAGGTTTCAGGCCAACATGGTGCACAGAGGCGAAGGGAAAGGTGGAGTCCAGCCTCTCAATCAGGAGACAGCCTGATGACATCGTCTTGGAGGCGGGGCCATTGAGAAGGCGTGGCCATCGAGAATGAGGCCACCTGTCTTCTCTCTCCTGCTGAGCCTGGGAGTCACTGGGCCTGCTGGGTTCCTGCAGAGTCTGCACCCAAGGGACTCTGTACCCCCCAACCTGTGATCTCCCCACTTGGCCTTCCTGCTTCATTGGCCAGGAGCTGCAGAGGGCTGAGGGGACTCCAGCTGGCACTGGACTCATGGACTGACGTTACCTTGGGCTGAGCTGCTGGCCCGATAGAAATCTATTTCTCGAATACGTGAAATCATGTCCCGTCAGCGCGGCTGATGTAGCTGCATGTGGAACTCAGAGGAACGATCCTGTTTCAAGAGGCCCACAGTTCGGGAAATGAGAAAAACAGGGAGAACGCTTGTCATCATGGCGTGGTCATCAGCGAGGGCCCAGGGAAGAAGCTGCGAGCCTTGCTCTATCCGAGGAGGTCTGGCTGTCCCTGGAGGAAGTCCGGCCTTGGAGAATGCATGGGTGGTGACCGTGGGTGACCCGGTCAATGCAGTCTGAACGTCTGTCCTCTTTCTTGGAAACGCAGTTGTGGGCTCAATGCCATTCCCTTCTGATGGGAGCATGTCCATGTTTAAAAGCCGAGTCACCTGAGAGTCAGTAAGGTGTGGCCGAGAAAACATGGGCTGGGGGGCTTGAGACAGTGCGTAGGAAATCCCCATGACCGTTTCCTTCAGGACGCATGTGACCTTTCTGAGACCATTCACACATCTTCCAAATGTCAGCAACAGGAGTCCCTGGGCTCGACAGAAGGTGGGAAGCTAAGCAATGTCACCATTCCCTCCCGGGGCCTATCAGGGTGATCGCAGGGGGGTAGACTAGCCCTTTCATGGGCCAGGCAGGCTGTTGAGGTGTGACCTGGTGTATGAAGGGCCAGCACCAGACATTGACCGAGACCCCACCTTAGACTGCCCACCCCCCAGAAAGGCAGCCATGCATCATGCTCACTGGGCCGGGGACCCCTCATAGAGCTTCATCTAACAGCCCTGGAGGTCACTGCCCAGAGAGCATCCCCCAGGACAACGGCATGATGAGAACCTGGCAGTAGATCCTTCCATCAGGCCCATCCACCTTTCCTGTGTCTGAGTGCTCAGACAGGGGGCTGGTCAGGTTTTCAGGTCCCTGATTCACCCCACACTGGGGAATCGGGCGAGTATTGACTGACCCTGGGACACTGAGAGAGGCGGGTCGGGTCAGAAGGCTTGTGGTGTCCAATTATGCCCAGCGAGGGCATCTAAATCTTCCCTATTCATCACCCCATTGCGAGTCCAGCGGAGTCGTTAAAACCCTGTTAGCCCACCGCCTGCCCCTCCTTGTTTTATGGGAGGCAGTAGATCCCAGAGTTAATATCATCATGCTTCACGGATTTTCAAATTTGTATCGGAAATAAGATTTGCTGCATGAGAAAGCAGTATGCTTCTCTGTTTGCACAAGCAAATCTATAAGTATGCATCAGACGCGTCCCTCTCTAGAGTCCGGGTCACAGGACTCTCCTGGGACTTCCTTCCATCCCCCCCTTGCCCACTGGTAGGTCCAGGCTCTGCTCTCTGTAGCAAGTCAAACGTGTGTGTCCCAGGGAACAGATCTGAGTCTTCAAGTCCCACAATTATATTACACAAATGTGATATTATACCAGGAAAACAGAGTATACAGGAGAACACGGTAATTTCAGACCATTAACGACGAGGAGTGTGAAGATCTTAATGAACATGATTATCCGTTTGTAAATGGGATGTAAGACTATTACGTACTGCTAGCTGCTATTTTTCAATTCCCATGCCAACATCAGATGAATTAACCTAAATGACATTTTACTCTCATGCTTTTCAAAAAGGATTAAGATATTGTTCCATTAAAAAGAAAATAAAGCAAGAAATCTAACCAAAATAGGGCAAATATGATCTATTCAGATCGCAATTCCGATGCTTCCAGATAGACGTCTTATGTACCACCAGGTTGTGACAACACAGAACCGTGAAACTGATTTCAGTACGTAGTTATCCAGGAAACAAAGTGGTTTCAAGCCAATGTACCCCAAGTCTGTTAAAAACTCAGTGCTTGATGCGGTGGAAGGGGCCAGGTTGGACTTCTCTGTCTTTCTGTCTCTCTGTCTCTCTGTCTCTCTCTCTGTCTCTCTGTCTCTCTCTCTCTCTCTCTCTCTCTCACACACACACACACACACACACACACACACACACTCACACACTGACATCACCAGGCTTTGTAGATGTTTTTTTGCAATCTGCTTTGTTTTCTCATGGACATTTTTCCACGTCAGCAAATGTGGACTTACATCCTTCTTGTTAATAGCAGGATACTATAGATGCTCTCTAATTTATTTAACAGATTTCCTTTGATGAACATTAGGTCGATTCTAATTTTCTCAGATATAAGTAATGCTGTAACAAACACTGGCCCGTCGCTCTCTCTCACATACCCGGTCGCCCCCAGTAAATGGGTCGTTGTCAAAATCTGGTTGTCAGGCTCACTGTAAATATCGATGATGTCTGTATGTCCCCTGGATCTGGCTGGAAAATGCCTTCTGGGGTCATTCCTATTCTGAGCATGGGGTGGTGGAAAGATGCTCCTCTGTCTTGGACTTTTCTTCCAGGAAACCCCGGGCAAGCAAGACATCAAGCTTATTCTTATGTCTAGTGGAGCCGAGTATCTTTCCACATGGGACTGACCCTCTGCATAGGCGTCTGCCTCATAGACAAGTGTTTACATGGCAATCTTTAGTCGCACAAAATTGAGTTTGCTTTGAATATAATTGAGATGTCAGTGTCGATCTTAATACCATCACTTATTGCCCCCACCGAATGAGTTTGGGACATGTCATTTCATATAATACGATCTTTAGTTGACACTCACATCTAGGCACCTTGCTCTGTCCACCTTGTGAGGGCATGTTCGTCTTTGCATGTGTCCAGTGTACGTTAGTCTTCAGAAGGTCAAGTCAGCTTCATAATGCCCCCTGGCTTGCCCTCTCAGAGAATTAATACTGTGGATCTTTGGACCCAACCCCTAACTTCTGGTTGACCTTGCTGTGCTATTAACCTTGGCTTTCTTCATCCTTAAGTGGCCCCAATTAGAGTAGCTACCCTCCAGGACTGCTTTCCTGTGAAGATTGAATGACAGAAAACAAACGGTCACTCAGAGTGCAAGCCACAGAGCAAACATTTCCAGGAGACGGGCTCCTCCTCACGATCCAAACACAGGTATTCTTCCAGAAAAATAGCGGAAGCAGAGTTACACACCTCCCAGGTGCCCCAGGTGGGCACACCGGAGCTTTCTATGTTACACATGCAAATTCACTCAGGAAAGCGGATGGCTTAGCCTGACTGTGCTGCCCCAGTAGCACGGGAAACACACCATTCCATTCACTCCGTTCTGATGGTACATACCTGGAGACAGGGGGAAGGCTTGTTTTCAAATGGGGTTGCTCCAGATTAATCTTGTATTTTCCCCTGTTATACAGCCTGTATTACCAGGGTAACTAAAAAATATCACCCCAAGATCATGTCAGCATTTGTGTCATTCCACTCAGCCCGGCCACACTCAGCTTGAGCCCACGTGCAACACAAGAGAGCACTGCCTGAGGGTGACAGGCTCCCCATTGTTGGCCTCTCTGTGCCCACTCTCAGCCAGCGTCCGTCCACCTCACTGAGGCTCTTCCTCTTTCTCACGGACCCTCCACGTTAGCAAGCACGACGTCCTTCTCCAAGGATAGATCCTCCCTGATAACATGTCCAAACACGTTAGACATAGTCCTCCACCCCCTTGCCCTTCTCCAGACAGATGGGGCTGTTCTGCTGGCCCCGATGGCATCGATGGTCCACTCTGTGTTCTTCACCAACACTGACTCCAAGGCACCCGTTCTTCTCCAGTCTCTCGTATTCATTGTCTAGCTTTTTTACCTGTAACTGGGGGTGAAAAATAACACGGTGTGGGGCGGGTGAGTGTGATTTAGTCTTCAAGGGGATCATCTTTGCTTTCTAAACTTTAAGCACATTTTGGCTACAGATTTGTCCAGTGCACAAAGCCATTTGATGGATCAGTTGTTGCTTCCATAAGCATTGGCTGCGGGTGGTGCCAAGGGAAACACTTGACATGGTCAAGCTTTCCTCTGTTTACCACAATGGTGGTCTTTGGACCAGTTCTCCTTAAGCTGCGGCTTAACCCATGGGAAGGTGCCCCCTTTGACCTTCCCGAGTCCATGATCTGTCCTTTGCGAGAGGGAGAAAGGTCACCCTCGCCTAGTCCTTTAGAGCTCTGGACAGAATAACCCGCAGAAGGAGGTGAGAAACTCCGGACAAGGACTTTACTAGGCAGTGCCGGCACGTGCAGGGCCAGTGTGTGCCTCCGTGGAAGTGCTAGTTGGAGAAAGGAAGGTAGATAGTGAGCAGATCCATGAAAAGAGTCTAAGTAGTTGCCTCAGGGAAGTTCTATGCCGTTGTCATATCCCCACTCAGAACATGGGAGAAGGGACACCATGGGGGTCCTGCAGCTTGTCCTGACTGTCCTTAGCAGAAGTACATTGAAGTAATGAGCATTTAAATTAGCAGAAGTAGAATCTATTTAAAAGTCAAGAGAATAAAACAGGATGTGGTATATGACAAAAATGTCTGATGTCCTATTTTTATACCAACACGGAACCTCGTCGTGACACTGGGGACATTCATTTGGAATAAGCTTATTTTATTTACTCGGGTCTTTTATTTTAATTTGTAAATGGCTTAGACATTCTTTTTAATGCTTGAGTTGAAATAAACTCAATGACAACGGACTTCCTTTAACTTACTTTATCATGAGAATCCAACAGCACTTACCTCCAATACCTGAGAAGTGGAGAGGGCAGTCGCCCTCACAGAAATTAGCAGTGCACTGCCGTCATCCACGCTAGGCAGGACTGAGAGCATTCACGTCACTAATATCTTCCTTTCAAGGAAGTTCTGAGTGGTCGCAAACGATCTTTCCAAATTGGGCAAGGTCCGGCTAGCATTTGCATATAGATAAGCCAGTGTTCACACCAGCAGAGTGGCCATTTGTATTTCAGTATGTAATTAAAGCCTCTTTTAAGTGACTCAGCCAGATATTGTTTTAGTGTTTAAATATAAACCAGGGAGCTAAATAGCAAACCGCCATCTCAATATATAAGTAAATAATAGCAATCTGTAGAGTACGTTCTTAGCGAAGCGATGCTTTTCCTGCTAAAAAAAAAGAAAATATTAATTAAATTTACAGAAGGCCATTCCTCTCACAGATGGTTTATTCCCTGTATCAGGGCCTTTACCCATGGTCGGTTGTATTGGTCAAACCAATTTGTGGGGGAGTGGAACCAGGCACATGGTTTGAAAATACCTTGTATGCTATGCGGGTGTAACGAAGACCCTGGGCACTTTGTAAAAACTGGAGAAGCCGGAGCACCTGCTTGGACACACACCTGCTCCTGATGAGCTGCTCCCATGGATTCCGTGGGCCTCCGCCTCCAGGGCTGGCCTCAGGGCAGCCACACAGAGACCACATGCTTGGACGACATTCCTGCAGTTGCTGGGCATCGGCAGGGCATCGGGGCATTTGCACTTCAGTGAACATGGTCACTGCTCCGCGTTAGCTCTGAAGATGCTCCTGAAAATCACCAGCCAGGAACCCACCCCAGTAACTTGCACGTGCAACGGCGGTTTCAGAGGGCAAAACGACAACAGTTTCCACTGTGTCCTAACCTCTGTGCAGCTCTAGCCTATTCGGGGCCCAGACCAGCTTCACCACAAGCGCCCCCCCACCCCCACCCAGCTGAGGACCCTTGGAGGTGGGGGCTGCACCTGGGATGGTGACAGCGTCTATCCCTAATAAGCAAATTAAGTGCAGCCTTGTCTGTGATAATTACTGGTCTTCAGGGAATAATTTCACCCCCACATCCAATGTCCTTGTCCCTCTCCCAGTGTCCCAGCACCTCCTGATGACCTCCGAGCCTCTTTCTACTGGACAGACCGTCCTGGAAAGGGACGGAGAACCCCGTATGCAAGGCCAGAGTCACGTGTGCTTACTTGCTAAGTGAACGGTTCCACACATTCACTTCAGATCAGTAAATGAACACAGAGGAGCCTGTGCTCACCTTGTTGGAGAGTCACCCACCACATTTGGAAGCCACGGTTGCCATCCCAGCGGCTGCTCTCAAGCCTGGAGGAAGCTGGAGGAGAGTGTCCAGTCCCCCTCATTCACAATGATATGATTTTTTTTCTTTGATGCCTAATACCTGATCCCATCAACAACTTGTGATCGCACAGGCTGGTGTGCTTCTTCCATGTGGGCTTTGATGCTTCTGAGCTAGATGGCTGCTTGTTTATCTTCAAGCCTTTATGATCCCAGATGCTATATCTTTTGAAAGCCGGGCACCATCAGTTTTCTTCACATTTGCTTATGCACCTGCTTTGTTCAGTGATCATGTCAGGAGGGTGAGCATCATGAATTCCAGGTTGTTAGAACAAAGTATTCTTGCATTGAGGGTGTACTTGAGTAGAGGCCCAATGTCCATCTGCTGCTTAATACTAAACCTATGGAAATATGCACATAGATCGATTTCCCCATCAAATATATATATTCCTGTATTTAGACTTCTATGTTCAGCCTTCATTTGGGTTTCAGTAATTCCTCTCGGTTACATTGCCCTTGATCAAGCCCTACCAGCCTCCTACACCCTCCTTGCCATTGATTTTAGAACACTTGTTTTCCCGGCTTCCCCTCTCCTATATCCCCCCAGAAGTCAATCCCATTGTTTTCTCCTCTAGATTGTTTATCCTGTCTATTTTATCTAGATAGACCTACAGAGATAATAATACTCATAAAAAACAAGACAGAGCAAAACAAAGCAACAAAAGAAAACAAAACAACAACAAAAATCAATGACAAAAAAATGAAAAGTGGTTCAAGCTCTGTTTGTTGACTTTTAGGAGTGTTTTCCAGGTGAATCTGAGGGGGTGCCATGCCCTGGCCCCAAAGTCTAATTTTGGAATTCCCTGGGAATTCATTTCTCTGTTCCCTTTGCTGTTCTATTGCACATCCTTAGTGTTTCGCCTCAGTATGGTGGGATCAGATCAGGTGAAATTCCTGCACTGTGTCTCCAGTGTTGTCCCCATAGCACTATGGGTCAGTGGCGGGCATTGTGTCTCATACTGGGTCCTGCCCTATGGTCCTCTCTGCTTTGGCTGCTCTGAGCAGGAATATCGTCCCCAAGGCTTGGTGGGCCAGGATGTGCTCCACTCTCTATTCCTCCCCCTTCATTTTCTCCCGTGTGCTCTGATCGGACATGTCCCTCTCCCTGAGCTGTAGCTTCAGTGCTGTCCTCTGAAGTGAACTCTTCTGCAGGAGGTGGGGTGGAGTGCTCTCACCACCAGTAAGAGTGAAGAGCCAGGAGTGGAGCCTGTCCTTTGGACCCCAAGATGCCTGTGCATGGGTCTGCTGTAACCCAGGAGCCAGCTGGCACGCCAGAGAAACGTGGAAGAACAGCAGCAGAACCCGGGGTCAGGGCATGAGGCAGCACAGTGGGCTTCAGAGCTCACGGAGCTAGTAAAGTATGTACAAACTTCTCGAGTCTCCAATTAACCAAACGTGCAATTGAGATGCATTGATCATTCTCATTGTTGGAGATGAAAATGCTAAAGTGGGAAACAAATGAGGAAACGTACTTGGAAAATATGGCCTTGGTGAAGCTGGACACCACAGTGTGGTAGGTACATCACCTGCTGTCAGTTTGAGATTAAAGAGGGAATGGGTAGAGTTTAGCCTGTCAATCAGATCGCAGCTTGATGACCTCATTTGGAACTGCTAAGGAGACAAATAGCTGGCTGGGGGCGGGACACACACTCCCTGCCTGCCAGACATTACTGTGGATGAGCCTGATGGAGCTAAGCTGGTGCAGCCAGGGCCTTGGGAGCTGGGGGAGCCATGAGGAGACACCTGCTTGCCCTGAGATGCTTCTACCACCACCGGATCCACAAAACTTTCCATCCACTAGCTTGTGATCTTCCTGCATTCGGCATTATTGCATGGCTGTATGAGTCTAAAGAGAATTTATGAACTTGAATTGGACATAGAGGATAATATTGGACTTATGGACTTGCTCTGGGATGTTTTCTTAATGTACAATTGCTCTTTATATACAGCTCTTTCGCATACACATATGAGTGTCAGTGAATTTGTTTTTCTAGTCTACTCAACTCACACAGTGGATAATATTTTGCAAAGCCCATGATTTCCTCATTGCAATTATTTTTCAACAACACAAACAGGGACTGTATGGGTGGACTTTATCAGATCGAATACACGGGAACCAGATTGACTGCATCTCAATATTTGGAGCCAAAACAAGACCAGGAGCCTCATCTGACTTTGGAGCACATCGTTACCTGCTCATAGTTAAGTTCAGGTTGAAGGTGAAGAAATAAGACAAGCTCACGAGAGCCACAATAGGTCTATGAGTGCATCCCACCCAAGCTTCTAGCGTCTCAGAGACATCGTAGATGTGACTCGTTGACTAGTGACAGAAGAAGACCTGCCGAGCTGTGGGAGGACACAAGAGTGTGGTGTGAATTTGGGACCTGAGAGGATTCAGAGTGAAGGGGTGGAGTCTACTCTGTCAATCGGTTCATAGCCCGTGTGGCATGGCCTTCTCCTGAGAATTCTGGGAAATACTGATTTTCCTCCTTGGAAGTGGGAAACACATGCTCTCTCTGCTGACTTTCTGCAAGACATCCCCGAGGAGAAGCCATATGGACCTGCCTTGATGCAGTCCTGGGAACTGGAGGAGCCACATGGAGACCCCTGCCAGGGTTGAGATGCTTACATCACTGCATCCAAAGACTTTCTACCCACTGGCCTGTGATCATCCTGCACGCAGTGTCATTGCATGTGTTTCATGAGTCTGATGAGGACCTTATATATTGGTATGGGACATGTGGGCTAATATGGGCTTGGGCTGGACTGGGATGGGTTGCTTTCTTAATGTGCAATTACCCTTTATATAAAATGTCTCGTATACACATATACGTGTCCATGGATTTGTTTCTCTAGTCCAGGGGTCCTCAAATAGGGGGCAGTTCACTGTCCCTCAAACCCTTTTGAGGCCTAGACCATAGTTTTTTTTAAAAAGCTATGAACAAATTCCTATGCACACTGCACATATCTTATTTTGAAGTAAAAAACAAAACAGGGCAAAAACATCCAGCGGCCTGGATAAATGTCCTCGGCGGGCTGTATGTGGCTCGCAGGCCGTAGTTTGAGGACCCTGCTCTAGTCTATCTGGACTAATACAAAGAGCATCATGCATAGTAAGGGGAAAGGGACATTAAAAAGACAGGAACGAGAGACCAGATCAAAGTGGATGTCAGAAGAGACTCTGAAACCTGCTCTTGAGCTTAGAAGAAGTAAAGCGAATGGGAGAAGTCATGTGACACAAACATGCTGACCGGACATCTTCCAAGGGCAGCTAGAGCACAAAGTCAACTCTTGTACTGAGAAGTGCAAAGAACTGGAGTCAGAAACCCACAGGGAAGACCCTGCAAGCAGTGTCCCTCAAGCTGAGAGAAGTGAAGAAACGTTCAAGCCCGAGGGGGACACTGGGGGATTCTGTATGCAAACTACGGAGTGACACAGGAAGCTTGGGACAGGGGGAATGAAGACACAGGGTGGCTACACACACACACACACACACACACACACAGCAAATAAAAGACGAACACAAGATTGGTTGACCTTTCTCCATTTAAAGAGGTAGCACAGGATCCAGAACCTATGGTGAGACGGAAGAAGCCCAAGCTTCAATCAAGGCATTCGTCGAAAGCCAAGCTCCAGGAGCTGAGAATGCCCATGGAAAGGTTTCCACCAGCTGAGAGAGCACTGAACGTGCTCACCCATTTATGCCAAGACACTGGAAGATGGCCAGCTGCTTAGAAGAGATATGCCTGTGTACCCATTCCACAGAAAGATCCCAACAATGTGGCCGTTATCAATCAATAGCCTTAAGATCCCCCACAAGTAAAAGTAGAACAGTGGCTGCAGCCGATTGACAGAGCTGCCAGAAATTCATGCCGGTTTCAGAAGGGAACAGAGAACACTGTATTTGACTTCTGAAGTCAGGTGGGTGGTGATGGAAAACAGAGAATCCCAGGAAGATGTGTACTTGTGCGTCACTGGCTCTGCACAGGCACTCAGCCCTGGGGGTCACGACAAACTGTGGGTCATTGAGCAGAAGCTGGGACCCAGCTCACTTCGTTGTGCTAATGTGGAACTTGTACATGGATGATACCGCGTGGTTTAAAACTAGGAAAGCTGTCAGGGGGTATCCTCGTGCCGCACTTACTGTGAGCACACCGTCAGAGATGCTGCACGACGTGAACAGGAACACGGCCTCTCCAGTGAGGATGAGCACAGGACAGAGAAGATGTCCTAAAACTGTCGAGGGGGTGATCGCACAACTCTTCTCAGTGTGATTGACGTATTGAGTTGTATGATATGTGAATTATATGCCAATAAAACTGCTGAGAAAATTTTAGAAAAGAACAGGGCATCAGGATTGGATGGAGCCTTATCACCTGATTAACAATGCGTGATATGCAGATGACACTACCTTACATGTTGAAAGCTCAGAGAGCCTGGAGCACTTGCTGATGAAGATGAAGGACTGGAGCCTTCAGTGTGGATTTCACCTCAGTGTAAAGAAAACAAAACCCCTCACTACTAGTCCAACGGGTCCTATCGTGATAAATGCAGGAAAGGATTTCATTTTTCCTGGAACTGACTGGAGGCCACCTGACAGCAGCTGCGTCCTTCGGGGACCTCTGTCTTGAAAGAAGCACAGCTGGAGTGCTCTGCAGAAAGGAGGAAGGGGCCCTGCCTCCCAGGGTTCGGACGCATGAGCAGGAGAAGCTGGGCCCTGGAAAGGCAGTCTGGCTTGGGGAAGGAGAGCACCCGCGAGAAGCAGAGGCAACTTCACGAATGGGTGCACGATGTCTGCAACCATGGGCGCAAACACAGCACCGATTGCAGCGAGGACGACGGCGCAGGACTGGGCGCAGAGTCATCATACTCTATGACACTGGGTCCCTGTGAGTCCACACTGACTGGGGTGACACCTAACAGGGACGACAGGTGACCTACACCCATCTGGAAGGACTGGAAACTGCTCTATGACATGCTGAGAAAGGCAGTCCAGAGAGAGTCAAAGGATCGGTGGTGGCTGGGCTTGGGGTGATGGAGGAGAGCAGGCAGAGTTCGGGGAATTTTCACAAGGAAATGGTCTGCCGGGAATGGTGACGGGGGCTCTGGACACTGAGCATCTGGCCGAAGCCATGGAGTGTGCAGCACCGAGTGGGCAGTCAGTCCACAGTGCATGACCGTCTGTGCATCAACTAGCCCCGTGCATCAGACTGGAGGTTAGCCGGAGGGGCTGTCCTGGGGCCTGTCACTTCTCCACACAGTCTCCAGCAAGGCCTGGTCACTGCTGGGGGTGGTGTCTCCAGGAACCACGTGGACATTGCTGAAGGACTCTCCTCGTGTTCCGTTGAAAGGGTGGTGAGTTTGGCAACAGAATGCTGTCTGAGTGGGCGGGGTGAGCCTGGCCGGGTAGGTGGGGTAAGGCTTCCCAATGGCCTTCTTTTAGGGCAGCCCTTGGCACTCATGAAGGACGGGCAGTGGATTTCTCTGACGGGGACGGGATCCCTCAATGCCACCTGGCTGGCAGCTTTTCATTCCCTTGACATGGCTACAGACTCAGCCCCGGTAATTGCTCTGTGTCCTCCAAGAAAATAAACCAATTACACCTTTGGAATCTGGCAGAACCTTGAAGCTGCCCTTCACTGGCTTGGCCTTAACTGGAAGCCACCATGTGGACCTTCTGTTTGTTCTTCCTTTGTTGTTGCTGAAGTCGCCCTAAGGAGACAAAGGTAGGCTTGTCTGCAGACGCCCATGGATCACAGAGCTAGCTTCAGTACGTAAAGAGCATGCCCGTGCACTTGTGAACTGGAGCCTACTAGCGACACTTATTGCATCAATTTACATGAAAAGCTTAGAGGGACAATGGCTCAGAAAACCCACTGCCATTCATTTGGTTCAGCTCATAGTGACCCCACGCACAGAGTGGACTTGCCCCTGTGGGTTTCTGGGGCTGTGAATCTTTGTGGAAGCAGTAGCCTCATCTTCCACCTTCAGAGCTGATGTTAGGTTAGAACTACTGACCTTGGAGCTAGCAGTCCAAATTGTAGCCCTCCGTGCCACTGGGGTTTCTTAACAGAAGGCTCCGGAGAAGTACTATGAGCAGCTGTAGTTTCAGTTAAGCAGTGGCACTCGGTTTTTTCTGTCTATAGTTTGTCCCCCTCTGTCCATCGGTGCAGAGGAAACCCTAGATGAAGCTCCTGATTCTGTAGCTTGGCGCAGTGATGCCTGCAACCCGCCCCCCCCCCCATCCCCGCAGTGTTCCCAGTATAAATATGAGGCTGGAGGGTCAGGGGGTGGGGCAAGCCCTTGGCCAGTACTATCTGCCTGTTTGTTTTCATCTGCCATGATCTGCGAGATCCAAGACCAAGGTGAGGTAGACAAAGCTAGATGTCGGGGTTATTTGCTGAACAAGTGAGGGGTGGGCTGCGCACTGCAGGGTGGGCCATTCCAGCCCACCAGCCACTCTGTGGAAGACCAGCGAGGCTGCCTGCTCCAGTCAAGATCTGCAACCTCAGAAACCCAACAGCTCCTGTGCGTGGGGATTGACTGGAGGCCAGTGGGCGACCTGTGGGGCTTCTTGACAACGAGTGAGGTTTCCAGGGACAGCATAGAGTCTCACGGGAAGCCACCCTCGTACTGCTCAGGGTGAGGAACACCCACAATGGCACCTGCAGAGGCAGACCGGGAATGGGTTTCCAGGCAGTGGTTTTGAGGAAGAGAGGAGGCTCTCCCTTCACTCCTGCCATCGGGGCGACCCTGTAGGGCAGGACAGAATGTCACCTTACATTTCCTGACTCACAGGAACCCTGTAGGGCAGGGTAGAACTGCCATTGTGAGTCTCAGCAACTAATTGTTATGGGACTGGAAAGCCTCTTCTATCTCTCACAGAACGACTGGTGGCTTCAAACTGCTGACCTTGCAGTTAGCAACCCAACACGTAGCCCACCCCACTCCCAGGCCACCCACTAGGAACCATCAAAATGTCCAGTTTTTGACATTGGCCCTGGCTGCCGCTTTGCCCTCAGGGAGCAGGAAGCCACCGTCTCAGCTCGGGCTGTGCTGTGCTCCAGGACCAGCCATCTTGCTTCTTTCTCTGGGGGCAAAACAAGGGCTTTCAGAGCCATCGGCTACTGGGCACCCAGGGTGCCAGTGGAGGGAAGGCCAGAGACCTGGCCTGGGGGTCACCAGCTGCCCACCACGGCCCACCCTGAGCTGCTGCCCTGGCTGTGATCCAAGCGAGGAAGGAAGGTCCCTGCTGCCTTCTCCCCCTTCCTCTTCTCCTCCCCACCCTCTCTTCCCTCCTCTCTCTTTCCCCCTCCACTTCCCCCTCCCCCTCCCCCCTCCTCCCTAAAACGACTCTCTGAATTATTGGATCAATATTTGCGGCCCCATATTTCTCGCCGTTAAAAAGGTTAACATCTTTTAGTAGCCGTTTATGCTGGCGCCGCGGCTAGATAATACACTTAATGGCAGGCAAGCGCCAACCAAATTTCCTGCAACATTAGCTGCATTTAAAAGTATAATCTTATGCAGCTTTTTCTTGTTCAACAACATTTCAGAATAATGGGAGAAGGTTTCTATTTACAAAGGAGAAAAGAACACAGTATTTAACACGACCGACGACGCTCACTGTGACTGCGGGCCAGAACCTGCCGGCCCAGGCGGAGGCCGCTGTCCTGCGGCTGTGGACCGCACCATGCTGCACGCTTTCAAAAGCCAAGCTTCGCTTACAAATGAGTGCGGGGTGCACGCACGGCTCGCGGCATAATTACGGCACGCAGGCTGAAAAGGCTTGGCTCCTGTGAGCAGTGCCTCCTGAACCCGCGCTCAATAGCTTGCCTTATAAGGCCGCTCTCGGGGAAGGGACGCCAGGTCCACCGCTGGGCCCGCGCTTTGTCCGTCACTGCGAGGGAAAATATGTAATTCCAGGCCGCTCTTCCAAGACATCGTAGTCATTTTTGGCACGCCCCTTGTTTTCCTCCGCATTTTTCTGACAAAATAGAGCATCGTTAGCGCAGGTTCTCATGCGCGCGAGTGCCTGCGAGCTGCCCAGGCGTCCCGTTAATATTTCATCATTAAAGAGCAAAATAACCTGATATGATCCTAATTTAGTGCCAATTACATGGCATTGATCAAAGTGACCTTCTCATATGGGAGCACACAAAATCAATCCCGCTGTACAACACACGCCAAGGGAGGGGACAACATATAATCTGTGGCAATCAAAACATTACTTACCAATGAGATCACCTGGGCCGGCAGCCACCGGCCCTGGGGCAGGACGACGGACTCGCCTCAGGGCTCTGTCTGCGACTGGCCTGTCACTTTTACTGTGGGTTCACAACTGTCCCCTGGAGACCCAGAGTGGATGTTCTGGTCCCCGGGGGAGTGGCCACGTCTAACAGAGGGTTCCATGTATGTACAGGCTGCTGGTCATGTGCGTTGGGCAGCGTCTCTGAGCAGGCCCAGATGTGGGCATCTGCTATGTTCACTGAGGGCTGCCTCCATGGCCCTCCTCGGGGGATGGAGATTCCTTGAGGCCTTCGGGATCGGGAGGCAGAATCCAGAACAGTTTGCTCCGAGCAGTAGAATCATCCTCTTTAGACAGTGGTTCTCAACCTGTGGTATAAGACCGCTTTGGGGGTCGAATGACCCATTTACGGGGTCAACCAATTCATAACAGCAGCAAAATGACAGTGATGAAGTAGCAATGAAGATAATTTTATGGTTGGGGGGTCACCACCACACAAGGACCTGTATGAAAGGGTCGCGGCAAGAGGAAGGTTGAGAAGTGCTGGCTTAGAAGGAGCCCTGGCAGTGGAGTGGTGACGTGATCTGAGCTGCTAACTGCACGGTCAGCAGTTGGAAACCATCAGCAACTCTTTGGGAGAAAGATAAGGCTTTCTAGCCTGTGAAGAAAGACAATCTCAGAAACCCGCAGGGCCCATTCTTCTCTGTCCTACAGGGTGGCTGTGAGGTGGAGTCACCTTGAGGGCAGACAGTGAGACGGAGCTTTATCTGTGCGTCCATCTAGTTTGGTGGCATGAGAGGCCCTCACTTCTGTGCACTGGTGGCCCCACTGCCATGTGTACCAAGGAGACAGCTGGCACCAATCCAACACAAAGACTCTCCTTTGGAGCATGCCAAGGCTGACTGGGGGACCTTATCTGGCCCAGTGGCACAGTGGTGAAGTGCTCACCCCTGTTTCCCTAAGTCCAGCCATTGGGAGCACTACGGGACAATCTGCCCCTTCGTATGAGGGTTAGTGTGGGTTAGTGCTGCCTGGACGGTTTGATGGGGAGCAGCATGGGGTAGGGCCTATCTGTTCTGCTCAGCAGAGGCCCTGACGGTCTACATCACTTTCTTCCTGTGGCAGCTGCCAACACAAATGCTGGAGAGTCAAGTCTGCCCACAGGTGCCTCAGAAGAAAGGCCTGGGGACCCACTGCAGAACCGTCGGCCAGTGCACGTGCTGTGGGGGCCAGTTCTACTGCGACGGAGCCGCCTCCCTGCCGCCTGGTTTTGTCTGATCCAAGGAGCTGCACAGGCCCTTTGGCAAACCCTTTGGCATACCGGCCTCTGGCATGCCTCCTGGCTGCATGCTGGGCGAGCAGCGTGGTGCTGGCTCAGGGTGGTGAGCCCCCAGGCTGCAGGGGCATCATCCAGCACACACCCACAAGGGCTGGCGAGCATGACACCTGCTGGATGAGACTAGAAAGTAGGTCCTTTCCACGTGCTCTTTCCACCCAAATAAAACCATCTCTGGGCTTCCTCTGAGGAGACGTCCATGTGGGCCTTGGCACAGGGTACAGACTCCTCTGAAAATGTGGGTCAAGTTGTGTGCATTAGTGTGCGCAACAACAGCTGTGCCATGTGTCCCCCCACTGGGTTCCAACAGCCAGCTGCAGCTCTCTCCGCACCCCACGATCGAGGAGCCCACAAGGGTGATCAGACTGCCCTGTGACTAATGGCTGCTCCCTGATACCACTGTCCCTGGTGTCACACACAGTTGAGCACTCAGCCACTCTCCGAAAGACTGGCTGCTTGGACAAGGGTTTCAGTGGGAGAAATGCCCGGTGGCCGCCCCTATCAAGCTGACAGCTGGCTATGGCGGGAGGGGGGTGATCTCCCCCAACAGCGAGATAAGGGCAACTAGGTGGCTCTCCGGGGTAACATCACACCTCCTGGGCCATAACCCCGTCCCCGTGGCCCGCACTATGCAAGTGGACATGTGAGCTGAGATCCAGATTAAAGGGGTGTTCTCTCCCCTCCTACACCTGGCTTCTCCCTGCCATGGTGAGGCTTCAGAGACTGCCTGGGAGTGTCGGCCAGAAGTGAAGACACCAGGCTGTCTGTCTCAGAAGAAGTCCCCAACACACGTCAGAAGGTTTCAGGAGCATGTAAGAAGGGGAGACCATCAAAATAAAATACCCTGACTCCGGAGTTACACTCCCATTCAGCTGACCCACATTTCAAGACAGACTGCGCAGGGACGTGGCCGGATTTCTGAGGACGACTGACCTGAGGCACTTGGGTACCGAGAGGGCTAGAGCAACCTCCTCTGGAAACCAAGAGGCTAGATAGCCGGCGTCTTTATTTTATCCTCTTAACTTCCTGGTTGTTCAGTGTTGATGCTGTCAGCCATTCTGTCTACCTCCAGCAATGACTCAATAGTCGATGCCCTTGGAAACAGAAGTCTGACAGTTAGGGGCAAGTCCCCCATGGGGAATGGCTTCTGTGATATTTGGAAATGCAAAGACGCCCGCTGCTGGGAGGACTAAGCTGCTTGTGACTTGAGCCATTCTCTGTCCAATCCCACTCAGCCTTGGACCATGGGCAGGAAAGAGAGCCAGGAGGGTAGGAATTGTGGTGCTCTGGAGTGCCAGAGAAGCAGAGCCGCCTTCCCCCTAGGAGAACTGCCCCCTGGGTGCTCCAGCAAAGCTGGAAAGACTACAGTCCACTGAGGCTGGGCACTTCCTCAGGACAATCCTGCCAATGACTGACACGGACAGTGAAGAAGAGACAGATGGGCACTGGAGCCAAATCAGTGGGCCCAAACGTGGGGATGATGCAGACAGCCCAGAACCGGGCAGTGTTTCTCCTAACTGCACACAAGGTCACTGCGAGTTCCTGCGGCCACCCCACAAGACCGCCCCCTCCCCACAGGCCCTTGGTCTCCACCCCAGCCTCTGCCTGGCAACCACTGGCTGATTTGGTGTGGCCAGTTCTCTGTCTTAGCTGGAGACCCAGGGAGGGTTACACCTGATGCTCGCAGCGTTCCCAGCAAGCTCAGGGCTGGAGCTCTGAGCACAGCTTATGAACCAAATCCAATTCATTTCCTGGGACATGGAATGAACTTGCAGTTTAATATAAAGAGCTGCATGGGTAGATTGGGGAGGTGACTCCCTTGTTGTTTTTTAAACATGTTTGTCACTACAATCTGCAGCTTAACAGCCGCACTATAAATGACATGATTAAGTTTTATATATTTCTGTATATTTGATGTATTTACCCAAATGCTGCTGTCATTTTGTATGCTGTTTCAGATGTTTAGAAGGGAAGCGGTTGATTGGGGTAATCACACTTTCTCAATAAGAAGCTCCCTTTCTTTATGCCTTTTAACTTTTATTTAATAAAAAAATCTCTAGTACAAACGACGAAGACCCCACGACACATCCAGCCTGTTCTGTGACCGCCAGCAAAGCAGGGTCTCTCTCTCTGAAAGCAAAGCAGGAGCATCAAGAAGCCAGTGTTCTCAGGAGCCTCTGCACTCAGCCTCTGAGCTCAAGCTTGGGGGTGTCCTCTCTGCACCTGGCAAAAGGCGGGCCTCTCCCGTCCACATGGGGCAGGGGCTTCCTCGCGGAACCCATGGCCTCCCTGAGATAGCCCCTGGAAAGTGCCACTTGGTATTCCGCTCTGATCACAGTCCGAAAGCATCTTCTTTTCACAAGGAATCCCAACTCTAAGCTTGTTTCTCACACAGAAAGCGCCCGTAGTCTACTCCGGATTTCCTGGGCTATCATATTTACCAGCCTCGTCCTGGACCCATGCAGATCAAAAGCAAAACGATGGATTGTCTAGCTGCCCTGGCCGCTGCTCCTGAGACTCTGGCAGGTGAGTGAGGGAATCCCTGACTTTGTCCAGATGTCTCCCATCGAGTCACCTGTATCCCTCACCTGTATGAGGTTGCCTCTCACCCTACATGCTAGATGTTCTTGTGTTCGTGGATTGTCCAAGGAGAACAATGGCTGAGCACCCAGCTTCGAGGGCTGCACCAGGAGGGGTGGGGGGGCCCTTTGGTCAGAAGGGACTTGAGGAGAGAAGGGGCACATGTTGAAAGGCAGGTATCATGTTATTGTTATAAAAGCAATGAATGCAGAGGCAATTTTAGAAGAAATGAAGTAGGACTGGGAGACAAGAAAGCAATTGGGGAAAAACGATCGCTGATATTAAAAGTAAATTGAAATCTTTGCAAACCTGAGGAAGCCATTAGAGACCCTATTTTTGAAATTTCAAATTTCTTGATGCATTATTAGAAAGTGTCTTAATGCAGACCATTTTGCAACGAAATGCCACCTAGCATGGTTGAGAATTCTTTTCCTTAATGAGACTTTTCTTCTTTTCTTTTTTAAAGCATGTCTGATTAGTTAATTCTACTCTGATCTGAACACTGTGCCGCGTGACATGGCTCCTCTCCGCGCAGCACCTGCTGAATCCAGTGATCACGTGTTGTTTCAGGGACCCTGCCTTACTCACAGGCACCCCGCCAACTCCAGCCCATTTTAAATATTGTTACAGCACAACAATAACATGCTGACGGGGTCATTGTGCTGGAGTTACGGACATCCTCTATGCTTGGCCCTGGCTTTCCAACCAAGCTTTCTAAATTTGATTTCCAGACACTCTATCAAACCAATCATCGTGCAAGCAATAAATCATGCCCTATTAAAGAAACTGAATTTTCTGGACCTTAAGATTGGAAAATTATTAACCTAATTCTCTGTGAATTACACAGAAGATAATATCTGATAATCCATTAAGCACAACTTAATCAATGTCTTCCATCATAATGCAGAATGCGCTGATAAGAATTCAAGCTCTTTTGATTAAGAGTCTAATGTAGGAGTCGACGTAAATTTCAGATCACTTGAAATGAGTTATCTCGTTCACAGAGAAAGCCAATACATTAGATTATCCACATCCATTTTGTATATTGATATTATGATAAGATGACTTATAAAAAGAGCTCAGCCTCTGGAAATATCATTTTAATCGGTCTCGCCATCACATCTAAGTAGGCGGCGTGACTGTTGCAGGCCCAGAGCCCCGGGGCGTTCGCTTCCACCCAGCAGCCTGAAGCGCCCGTCCTTCTCTGCCGACTACCTCTGCCAGGAGTTCGCTGCAGGCGTGCGTGCCTCTGCGTGAAACGGGGCCTGTCTACCCTGAAGCAGACGGAATGGCTGCATCGCTAAGGAAAGCATCGCAGGGCTGCAGCCCCTCCTGAGGTGCGGCCCGAGTTCTTCAGGCGCCACGCTGGAGAGTAGACTTGTTTTCAAGCCAAGTGAGGTCTTCCTCCGCGTTTCTCACGTTCTCACATGTGGAGTCCTCACGTCTGACGTCTGCAGCACTTTCTTTCTCACACTGTCATTCAGAGCCGTTTGTCATTTCTAAATGACCATTCCCCCTTCTGCCTTCTCGCTCAACTATGAATAGGCGCCCTGATATATGTGGGTAACTTTGTACAACACACACCGGCTCATGCAGCTTTATACACCTGCACAGCCCTGCCAGGGTCTGTCCATCGAGGCCTGCAATGGACATGTTGGATTCAGCAAAAACATTCGTTGACACATCCTGCAACACAAAAGATGTTATTCAAAGGACTGTTAAATTTCTTGTATGTAGAAACATACACGTGTTTTGCCTATGGTCATAAATCTGTTATTTTACAGGTGCTTGTTTTTGAATAATAATATTCAAACTTTTAAAAAGTGATGTTTGTTTAAATTAAAAAATAGATGGTGTTTAAGGTCTTCATGTACTGGGTCTCTGAATGAGCCCACTGGTTTTGGGCAGGGACAGCAGTGAGCTCGGGTCCCTAGAAGACGTGGGCACAGAAACAGCCCCTCTTCAGCTGTGAAAAGGCCGTCCAGCCCGAACAGACACAGCGATTCTAGGAGTTCTATTTGTTTAAGAAAATAGGTCTAAATGGATGAAACTAATCATTTTATACTAAGTGCTGTTTTTAAAGACAATTGCTGATTGCCTGCCCCCTTGTTGCTGCAGCCGAGCCCGAGATGGTGCAAAATCACCATCGTGCCAGTGTGAGGACTCTTTGTGCATTCTTTAATTAAGCATAATATCGAACACAGTATAATTCACAGCTGATTAGAAATCAACTTCTTCAGACTGTGAGCTCCTTCCAAAAGTGATCTCAGGGCCAGGGCTGAGGGACAGCAGGGCTGATCTCGGCCCGAGGGGAGGGCTGGCCAACCTGGGCTTCGGGTCTGCACTGCTCACCCATCGCCCAATTTGGTAACAAGCAGCCCTCGTCCTCCCGACTGCGCTCTTTCACAGAAGTGGTGGTGATGGTGATGATGGTGTGAGCGGTGGAGGCGATGATAGTCAAGCCGGTTTCATTAGAATGAGTCTGATCCAGGGTGGGAATCTGCTTTGTGCCAGAATTGAAAGCAAGCTCTTCTGCTCAGGGAAATGGACAAGGAACACATGCACACACAGGAATCTCAGTGACTTAGCACACACGCTGCTACAGAGAACACACACACACAGACAGACACACACCGTTACAGAGAACACACACACATATGCTGCTACAGGGAACACACACATGCATGTGCTCACAACACACACACCCCATTACAGAGAATACACACGCACATGCACACATGCACCTGTTCACAAATACAGACACACGCCTTTACAAAGTACACACACAGACACATGCATACACACGCCACTACAGAGAACCCATACATAGACACATACACATGTCATTACACAGAACATACAGACACACACACGTACACACGCAAACACACACACAGAGGCAGGTAATATTCCAAAAAATGGAAGGGGCCGGTCCGGTGATTCCCAGGACACTTCAAGCCACCACACCAGCTGGTGGCAATCCAGCAATGGAAGGGACAGACCATCTCAAGCCTAGTACATGGTGCTTATAACCACTAGGGCACAAAGAGACCCTGGACCTGGGCAGGGTGGGAGAGGTACATTGGGAGCTTTTTGGAGGGTGCTGGGGTCTCCAGGGACCTGTGTGACAAGCGGGACTGTGTGAGGGACCGAGCCAGAAGGCAGACAGAGCAGAAGAGACCTGTGAGCGGGATACACAGAAGAGAAGTCAGGTCCAGCAACCCACCTTAGAGAGCATGCCTATCACCAGTCACCTTTCATTTAGGGTGTTTCCTGCTGTCCTGTCACCTGTGTGTCTCTGCCGGATACTTGGCAATCCTGGGGCGGGGAGGAAGCACACTCCACATACAGATGCTGGAAAGCAAGACTGCTGGTTCCGGCAGCACAGCAAGTGGTGGGTCTGAATGGAGACCCTTCTGTAGAACGTTACACGTGGGGCTGTAACCCACAGCAGCTGTACAACCCCAGCAGCCAGCCCACTGGAGGAGGAGGAGGCTGTGCGCGCCCATGAAGAGGGACAGCCCTGTCACTCCTCCAGCGGCTCTCCTTAAGTCTGAATCACCTTGACAGCATTGCATTTGAAACACATGGTACTGGAAAAGGGGCCCCCTGGCTAGAAGGCACTTAGGATACACAGCCCCCACCCCCAACAGCCAGGAAATAAGACCTAGATTGAGGGGCGGGGGCTGCCCTTTAGAGCCCATCCTTCCATGCTTAGGGTCAGCAGGACTCTGGGTGTGGCTTGGACACGGTGCAGCAGCCCAGACACTGCTCTGTGCTGGCAGGAGATGGACCGCTCCACAGGGAAGGTCCCGTCCAGGCCTGTGAGAACCAGCTGGAGAGCCCAAAGCAAATGGCACGCCGGTGCTGCCTCCGGTCCAGAACCAGACGGAGCGGCTCTCAGCTGTAGGGCCCTGTGAGCCTCGGCCTCAGGGGAGCCAGCCTGCCTCGGAGAACTTGCGTTTGAGGACTCAGGTATCAACAGTGGAACAAATCTCTCTTTATTGGGCAATTGTTGATCTCTGCTTGGTGGGAGGCCCACTGAATCCTGTGGAGTAGCCACGTCTGGTGGTTTGGCGTCCTTGGGCCGTCTGGACACACAGTCATGGCTCTCAGTTGTGGCCTTCAATGTCTGCTTCTCCCTCCTCCACGGCCCCACTTCCAGGTGGGCCACAATCCTAAAAGGAATTCTCTTCCAAATGTCCAACTCAGAGGTGGGTTGATAGCTCTCTTGGCTGCAGTGAGAAGGGATCCCGTCCTCGGTATTCAGGCAAAGGGGCAGAAAGAAGGGGACCCTTGTCCTGAGGCACGCTGGGAGGAGGGCGTGGAGTTAGGGAAGGGGCATGTACCTACGGATCGGTGGAGGGGGCACAGTTGATTGTGAACTTCATATGATGAATTTGTACTTTCTATTTTGTCATTCGATTAGATCAGCATTCACAAAAGCTTTCTGAACACGAGGAAGGTACAAAATTGTCAGCTACGAGCTCCCTGGAAATGGCTGGGTCATGGCTTCCTGTAGGCTCAGGTCCTCGAAGCGGCACCCACAGCCACTGCTAACGGATCAGGGTTTTTGATGAGAGGGGGCGCAGGTAGAGGGGCTGAACCCCAGAAGGCTGTGAAGTGCTGGGAGGCACTTGGAGAGGAAGGGGCAGGAGCCCCGGCAATTTTCTGCAGGAGGGACAGAGGGGCTTTCTCGGAGCAGCAGGAGGGTGTGTAAGGAAGACATCCTGAAGGATCTAGGTGAACGAGGCCGCTTCTCATCCACATGGCGGTAGGGACAACAGGACCCCTCTCCACCATGGAGTCAGGACCACCTCACAGGGACCCCTCGGACTGGGGGAACTGCCCCTGTGGGCTCTAACTCTTCACAGGAGGAGAAAGTCTATCTCCCAAAGGAGCAGCACCACATCCGTATTCTGAGACACCACAGGCTGACGAGACACTGAAAGAACTGAGCAGACGGCTCTAAGAGACCTCGTCAATGTCTTCCAAACCAGAGATGCCACATGGATGATCAAGGCACACCGGGCTGTAGCCATGGTCTGTCAGCCCCTCCTATGCACAAGGACACTGGACAATGGAACACGGAGACGGAGGGAGATCTGACGTGTGCTCATCGTACTTGGTCAAGATCACTGACTGGACCTTGGGACGAGCTTCCAAAGAAAAAGCAAATCGCTCCTCGGAGAAGCCCAGCAGGTGATGATCGATGCTGGTGACGTTGGTGGCTCCTCAGAGAAGAATTGTGGCATGGAATAAGAGAGCTGGGATGAGGGAACCCCTGCGTGAAATGGGCTGACAGGATCTTCTCAGGAGAGTTACCACCCCAACCCTTCTGAAGAAGACACAGGAGCCAGTGGCAGTGCGTGTGCTTGGGGGACAGCCAGGAGTCAGCCCAGCAGGTAATGGGCACACTACCACCCAGGATGGAATCGTGGGGCTGCCGTGTCCGGCACCTGTGGGGCAGGGTTTCCCTGGCACTGACAGGTGCAGGACTCACTCAGAATCTCTCTCCTTCTCCAGGACTGCTTGTGTTGCCAGGTCACCGTGGCATGGACATCTATCTTGGGATTTAACCAGACAGCTGGGCTTTGGACACGTGCACACAGGGAGTCACCATCCAGCTGAGGGTCCCAGTCTGGGGTCCCTGAAAGCTTTTTGTGCCCTAGAACAGAGGTCTTCTAACCATTTTGCTCCATACTTACTTCTGTGACCACCACACCCGCGTCATCTCCAGCACTTGGGCATTCCACTTGGCATCCCCTTTTCCCTTTACCCAGAATTTAGTTGCCATCTGGCAACATGGACCTCTGAGGTACTGCATGCCATTTTAGACCCCGTGGCGCAGCCAACGTCACCATGAAGGGGTCACCGGTTCCCAAGTGCCCAGCACACACCAAAGCTGTGTGAGAGGTTCCTGCCATCTACTGAACGGGCAATTGCACGGGGGAAACATTTGGAAAACCGAGAAGACGGCCAGGCTGCGGTGGGGAGGCATGGAGCAAGCACGAACTGCTGGAAAAGGGGGCAGCTAGTGTTGGCTGACGCCGGGGGGCCAGTGCACTCCCATTCACTTAACAAAGGCAATATCAGTGCCGTGCGGTTCGGCGCTGGGAAGGCGCACCTGTGCTTTTTCTTCATCAAGCCTCAGCTCCAGCGCTTTCCTCCACTGAAATCTTCCCAGATCTTACTAGTGAGATTGATTGCCTTTTGCGGAGCCCCTGTTATTGCATTTATAGATTTATAGTGGGGTGTTTGTTGGTTGACAGGCTCTCTCCCCACCAGCCAGCATGCTCCTGGAGGGCAGAGCACACCCTTTGCTGACACGTCAGCAGTTAACATGGGGACCTGTTCACAACAGATGCTCAGTGACTATCTGTGGGATGAAGGCGCTAAAGGAGAAATGCAGGCTGCTGTATAGAAGTGGCTAATCTGGCACAAAGGAAATCAAGCACTGCTGCCCACTGGTGTCACACCAAAGCACCTACTTCTCTTGCCTGTTGCTCCTGGAAGGCCAGCGCTCTTGCCTGGACCCCTTGCTGCTGCTGCTGCTGCTGCTGCGTGGAATGTAGACAGGGTAGCTCTGGGTCACAGAGACCCACGCACCATGGAGCTCACTACACCAAGGTCTTGCTCCAACCTCACAAGCATTGTGACTACGGAGCCCACGGTCGCGGCTAGTGAGTCAGTCTGTCTCCTGAGGGCCTTCCTGTTTCCCGGCCCTCTACTTTAAAAGCTTGGTGGCCTCTTCCAGGGACTCATTTCTCCTGAGAACAAGTCAAAAGTACACAAGAGAATTTCTCACCATCCTCACTTCTAAACACCACAATAGTTCCACGTCTCCCAAGAAAGATTGCTTGGCTCTTCTGGAAGACCGTGGTATAGTCAATCTTTCCGGCCAACACCGTGATTCAATGCATTCGTTCTTTGGTCTTCCATATGTGTTGTCCCACTTTAATGTGCAGACGAGATGACTGAAAAGGAAATGACTTGAGTCCGGCATGCCTTCGTCCCCACAGGGACATCCTTGCCCTCCAATTCTCCAAAGAGGCCATGTGTAGTGGATGTGCCCAATGCAATAGACCCTGCGATTTCTTGACTGCTGCTTCCAGGAACGTGACTTGCAGATCCAAACAGAATGAAATCCTTGACAACTTTCACCCCTCCTCTTGTTAAGATCTGGGGTGTCTTTACATTGAGTTGCCTCTGTGCTGAAGGATCAGCAGGTGTCCTTTACAGCCCACCTTGGGCTTACCAGCGTATATGATGTGATTTAGGGTGGGGGTGGCCATGGGGGGATACTCATGTATGTGACTTCAAGAGAGCTTTGGGTCACTGGCATCCATCACTCTGGAAACTGAGCTCAACGAGGTAAATGATCAGTCAATTCATCAATCCAATAAACATGCCTGTGGGTGGCATCCTCAACAAAGACTTGGGCTGCCAAGGGCTGCCAAGGGCTGGTGGGGCTTCTCCAGCTTCCAGAACCTGGGCGAGTCTGCATGCAATGCGTCCTGGGATGGGGAGGTGTCCGGACCCCACAGGAGGACATCCAGGAAGCTCCAGTTCCAGGTCCTCCAGACCTCTGTCCCTTAGCTGATCTCCTTCTGCACATGCTGCCCCTGCAATAAACCATGGCTCTGAGCAGATCCGCTTCCAGCGTGTTCCATGAGTCTTTCCGGTGAATCAACCACCTTTAAGGTTGTCCTGGGAATCTCCACACTCGCAGCTGGTGTTGAACACCAGGCACTGGGACTGCTGACGTATCTGCTGGGAGAGGCAGAGGCTACGCGTCAGAAAAAGAACGATACCAAGGGCTCCCTAGAAAGTCAATGTGGAACGGCATAATCTGGATGCCACCCAGACAGGTGCCATGGAGACCAAGTACATTCTAAAAGTTAACAAGAGGTCATACTTAGAAAGTAGAGCAACCGCTTATGAAAGACTGCCCACCGTGAAGTGCACGTTTCTGAAGGAAGTTATTTGCAGCTCAGTCCGGTCCTTCCTTCTCGCCGCCCCTTATGTGCAGTTACTCGATTATGCCAGCTCTGCCTCATCCCCGCCTCTCCTTCTTACCACTTGCATCTAGTCTGCAGATTCTCGCTTTCTCAGGTTATTCCCTGACAGACAGACAGACAAAAAGAAGGATTCATTACAGAGGGAAAATGAGCAAGTGGTAGGTACAGACACTTTGCACACTCAACATTGGAACCTAAGTGGATGCAGAAAGATGGCTTGCACGCAGACAGACAGACAGACAGACAACAGAAAGCACCATTCTGGAATAAGCATGCCCAGCAGAAAGACGCATCGCTAAGCTACCTTCCCAGTAAACTGCCTTTGAGGTGTGACCATTCAAGAAAGACAGGGCACGTTTGAGCGTATTGAGTCTACCGAAGATGAAGCCAGCCCAGTGAATCGGGGATTGACCTTTGAGATAAAGTTCCCGTTGGTAGAGTCCCTTTAGCCGCTGAAGCCCTGGCGACTTCACTGGCTATGTTGCACTCCTAGCCGCCCCGTGGCCCTGGTGCCGATTTAAAGCACAGTCAGGTCATGTGACGTGATGAGCGTGTATGTGAGGCCACACAGCACAATGCACTGCGTGATGTCACAGAGCAGCTTCAGTAAGCAAGTGCCGTGCGCGCGCGCGCGCACGCGCGCGCGCACACACACACACACACACACACCCCAAGATGCAGCCCGTGGAGAGGAAAACCACCCAAAAGGGTAAGGCAATGCCTGCGTGCGAATGGCTCTGTTAGCTGCTGAGGCGGTCTAAGAGCAAGATCGCAACACCAGCTGATGCGCAAACCTGTCTTGCACAAGAATGTTAACACTAATGTGTGATTTCCCTGGAGGGAAAAAGTGCCTTCTCGGCAGGATTGTGCCCCCATCCTTCTACCTAAAGTTGACCCTGAAAGCCATAGATTGAGGCCAAAGATAGTAAAGTAACTTGATTTGTTTGTCTTGGTTCTGGCTTCTTGGGTGGGTTAGTTTATGTCAAAGTAGGAACAAATATTTGCTTTTTCTTTTAAAATAGATACCAGCTAGAAGAATACGAAATTCTAGCACTATTACTAAATTCCAATACTCAAGGAGAATGAGGCATGGCAAACGAAAGAAGGCTTACGAACCACCTGCATGCGATGCGCCAGGGACCCAGCACCCGGCTGGCAGTGCTGAGACGTGGAGCACATGCTGGTGGAGGGAACCCTCACAACTAGCAGCAGTTACAGCAGGGTAAATGGAGAAGGGTTGAAGTTGCCAGGAATGTTGCCTTGCCTGGATGCACAACCCATGCTCCTAGAAGCACAGTCAAGCGATCCAGAGACGTGTTGTCTTAGGGAAGTCGGCTGCAGAAGACGGCTCTAAGGTTTCGAGAATCCAGGATGTGACTTTGAGCACTGAGGTGTGCCTGGCCCAAGTCATGGCATTTTCCATTGCTTTATCTGCATGTGACAGTTGGACACTAAATAAGGGAGCCCAAGGGAGACCCGATGTGTTTGCATCACGTTGCCAGGAAGAATATTGAAGGTACCATGGCAGCCAAGAAGACAGACAGATCTGTGTTGGAAGAAGTATGGCCACAGCGCTCCTTGAAAGCAAGGAAGCGGAGACTTCGTCTTACACAGTGTGGACGCGTTGTCAGCAGAGACCAGTCCCTGGAGAAGGACGTCGTGCTCGGTACAGTCGAGGGCAGCAAAGCAGGAAGCAGGCCCTCCAGGAGATGAATTACCACAGTGATTGCATCGGGGATCAAGTGCAGGAGGGATTGTGAGGGCAGAGCAGGGCTGGGCCGTGTCCCGTCCAGTGGTGCACAGGGTGCTATGGGTTAGAAATGACTGCCTGGCACCTGGCAGCAGCACACAGAATGCTGTATTTAAAAGGAAAAAATCCCCAAATCTAATGAAACACATGTTCATTGTGTCCTCATCACACTATCCTTCCTGAATTCTTCTCTTCTGTCAGCATCAGGCTTCATTAAAATAAAAAGTAAAATATCAAAATGGGAACAAGCATAATCAACTTCTCTGGCACTAAACACAGTAATCTGATATTGGTCAGCATGTTAAAAGGGATGTATTCTAAAATGTTCCAGAAGAAGAAATATAAAGGTCCCTATCCATCGGTGAGCCAAGCTTCCGTTCACCCTCCTTCGGCTCACAAGGTCAAACAAGCAAAAGGAAAGGGGAATGCTGAGCCTCTCAAAGACAATGCTGCTGCCGAAACCACTGCTCCCCTTCCAGGTGAAGCCCCTGAGCCCTGGCCCAGGAGCCACCAATGGAGAGAAACTGAGGCAGGTCAGGGTTGTGAGCTAGTTCCTCTGTTTTCGAGGAATGCTCCTTAAAGACATTATGGAGAAACGGAAACTGAAAACATGACATACAACTATGAAGGTGTGCATGTATGTGGGTTGTGTGTGTCTGTGTGTGAGCAAGAGTTTGTCTGTAGGTGTGTAGATGTGTGCGTGGTAGAAGCATATGTCTGTATCTGTCTGTGATATTGAGCGGGTGTGTTTAAGAGTGTGGTCATATGTGTCTGAATGTGTGAAGGGGTAAGTGGGTATGTGTGCATAGGTGTGTGGGAATGGAAGTGTATGAATGAGCTGTAGAACTTTAAGCCAGGGTGTATGTGTGTATAAGTGTGCAAATGTGTGCAAGTGTGAGAGTGGGGGAATATATGTGTGTGTGACTGAGTAGGGGTGTGCTCGGGCATGTGCTAGTGTGTGAGTTTATGATGTGTGTGTGTGCGCATCTATGACAGTGGGTGTGTATGTGTGCGTGTGTGAGCATGTGCCTATCAGTGCCTGTGACCTTGAGCAGGTATATGTGTGTATAAGTGTATAAATATGTGAAGGGTATAAGTGGGCATATGTGTACGTGCTAGTGTATGTGTGTGAGACTGTGTGGGTGGGATTACATGAGTGTGTGCGTGAGTATGTGGCTGTGGGTGTAAATAATTGTATGAATATGTGAGTGGGTATGTGTGAGTGGATGTGTGTCATTGTATGAGTGTGTGACAGTGTGTGTGTGTGTGTGTGTGTATGTGTGTGTGTGTGAAAATACCCCCCAGAGTCTCTATCAGCAATTGTCAGGAAGGCACCTGGGTGAAATACCGTCTCCAGAATCTCTCAAGAAGAAAAGAAGGAAGGCCAGGTAACATCTCTCCCTTCTTATTGATCTGGTGCTGGAGGGGCTGGGGGTTTGGTTCGGATCCTATCCAGGGGTTCTCAGGCTGCCATCTTTATGGGAGCAGACAGCCTCGTCCTTCTCTGACGTGAATGTCAACACACACAGTACAGGGAAAGTCACGGCCACGGAGCCCATGCTGACCCTGTAGGACAAAGGAGAGCTGCCTTGTGGGCTTCCAAGACTACATCCTTACAAGAGTAGAAAGCTCCATTTTTCCCCCATAGAGTGGCTGGTGGTTTCAAACAGCTGATCTTGGGGTTAACAGCCTCATGCATAACTCACCATCAAAAAGCTTGGAGTGAAAAGATGGCGGCATTTCCCACAGACTTTCGGAAGGCCCTCCTAGCCTAAGGAACACAGCCTCTGAAGTTGGCTGACAATATTGGACTCTCTGTGTCCATCCAGTTTGCCAGGTGGGAGCCCCCACTCCCCACCCCCAAGGTCAAAACCTCAGGGACCTGCTCGCGTTCAAGTTAGGAGCGGGTCAAGAGGCAGAGGGACAGGTACACCTTCCTGGTCCCCAAGTCCAACTCTGGTGGCTGGCCCCAGCCAAAGACAGCCCAGGCCCTTCTCATTCTGGAAGATTCTGAGTGGACAGCAAGCTCCTTCCCATCTGAGGCAGGCAGTGAGACCTTGCCACAGAGCTAGAGAAGACCAGAGGGGACATGTTCTCACCAGGACTGCACCCCCAACCCCTACCCTTCATCTGTGACCCTCCATTAAACCAAGCCCCCGCCCTGGACCGGGGACTCGCCTGGGGAACGGGGACATGCTTTATTGCTCTGTCTGCCTCTCATCTAGCCAGCGGACCCCGCCTGGCCTTTGGAGACGCCGCTGTCCAGCGGTCATTTCTGCTTTCACAGGGCAGCCTATTTTTACGGCTTTATCTGTGCCTTTTTATTGAGTCTCTCTTTTTTAAGCTTATTTTGCCTTGTTTGTTTTGCCTCTCCTTTATCTGTAACTTTTCCCAGGGAATGAGAGGTGACAGTTGGAGATTTAAAGAGGGTCCCTGGGCAGCACGGGGAAAGTGAGATGCCATCTCCTTTTTACGGTTTGCTCGGTGGAAGCTTGCATTACGCGCTGGCGAGTTCCTCCCAGCCCCGCTGGCAAGGCGGCCCCCACATGGGATTCCAGAAACTTCACAGCAGATGCGTGATGCAGCCCCCAGGATGCGCCCAGAGGTAGCCTGCTCCTCTCATCATCAAAGTGCTACCTCAAAACCCAAGTGCTACAACCCAGCCCGGGATGGGCTTTCCACACCTGTGCAGCCCCGTCCTCCAGGTGCCTCCCCTGCAGACCGTGCCCCACACCCTGAGAGCTCTCCAGGCCTGGGGTTTGTCCTGGCCACACTGCTTCTGGCTCTGCTCACACCAGCCTTTTGTTGGCAATACAGTCCATGGGCATCTGAGAATGTATTCTGACACCCCCCCTCTCCTGTCCTTCATCCTCCTCAGAGCCAGGAAGACCCTACTCCTTCCCAGGAGCAAGGCCTGCTCACTCAGTCTCAGAAGCCCTGAGAGCTGCAGTTCTCAACCTGTGGGTCATGATCTCTTCGAGGATTGTATGGCCCTTTCACAGGGGTTGCCCGATTCACAACAGTAGCAAAATGACAGTGATGAAGTAGCAACGAAAATCATGTTCTGGTTGGGGGGTCCCCACCACATGAGGAACGGTATGCAAGCGTGGTGGCCTTAGGAAGGTTGAGAACCACTGCCTTGATGCCACTTGATGGCAGCGGGCACCTTGGACTGAGTGACCAACAACCGAGGAGAGATGGGAGGTCAGCGAACACAAGGCAGCCCTCCAGGAAGGGACTGGCCTGAGAGCTGAACAGAACTGGACTGGTCCTTACCGATGACGGTGGCGATGGCTACAGGCAGGGTGGCGTTTCACTGCGGGGTGATAAGGTCACGGTGTGCTTGTGACTCACTTAGGTCTCCAGTTGTCCAGAGGAAACCTGACAAAGCTCGTGTGGCAGTCTTATGTCCCTGTGATTTTTTTCTAAATCGATGGCTTTCATGCTCACCTTCCTGGATGGAGGGGAAGTGGGAGCCGGTATCAAGGGGATGGGGAGAAGCATCACCTTCAGGACAGAGATAATCAAGCCAGAGGTGTGGGGGGGGCATCCTCCACAAAACCACCCTTAGGAAGAAGCCCCCTGATCCCCAGGAGCCTTTCCAAAGTGGGAGAGCCCTTGCCCCAAAGTCTCCAGACCCCTCTAAGACAAAGCTCAGGCCATGTCCAACCCCAGATCATGACTTTGGGCCAGTTTCTGACTCTGATGGAAATGCTTGGACATAGGTAAGCCCGCCTCTGCCCTGCATGTCCCTGGGGACCATCAACTCTCCACTTTAGCAGCTGCTTGGAACCCCCCCCTCCCCCTTCTGATCTGCCCGAGTCAAATCCAATCGCATTGCTTCGCTCTTGGCTTGGCCAAGTTCCGGTTTGTATATGCGTATGTGTGCATATCTTCAGACTAGGCTTTCAGTGGGAGGATGTTGGGAAATCACCCTCACAGGAGGGAGCCTGGAGTCCTCGTCAAGTGGACAGAAAGCCACTCTCACAAGAGGTCCAGCAGCAGCACGCTGGGCAAGACAAGTCCCTTCCTTCAGTGTTGGCAGAAGACAGCGCCAACCCTGCCCACCGGGAGCAGGATCAGGCATGGCAGGTGGGGTGTCAGAGATGGGCTTCTCCGGGTCACTACCTCCGAGCTCCAGCACCCCATGGGGGCCTGTCACTGCGGTGTGTCACAAGCACCGTCCTCCCACAAGGATGCACTTCAGAGTACGATGAGAACGGGCGAGTCCGTGGCGGCCCTGGGGACACCTCCTGCCTGGGCATGGAAGTGAATGTTGCTGTGATGCTGGGCAGTTTCCTGGGCAGCTTCCAGACTCAGAGGAGGGAGAAAGGACTGGCAACCAACTTCGGAACATCAACTGCTGAGGAGCCTGGCAGAGGGTCCTCTCATGCACAGTGTGGTGTTGTAGGCGTCACTCCTATGACTGAAGGCAGCCAACATCCGAATAACATCCCAATGACATCAACGACAACAGCTCTTGCCAGGGCTGGCCCATGGCCATCAGAAGTTCTTCTCTCTGAGAAGCAACATGCTCCCTGTGATCAGGGCACATGTGAAAGCTACAGAGGAAATGGGGAAAAGAGAAGCAGGCCCACCGTCTCAAGCCAAGGCCCAGATGCACCTGCCCTGAAGCAGACAGAGGTGTGGTCCAGAGGGGCCTGTGGGAAGCACCACGGTGCCTCCTGCGTAAGGGGGGAGACAGCAGGGAAGGCTGGCAGCTGTGAGCAGTGGACCGTGGGGAGATCATCGAGTCCCACACACGGCAGGCTCTGGAGACTTGGGCCCCGGTGATGGGTTCAGTGCTTCTCCTGTGCTGGTGGAGCAGGGGTGTGTGAAGAACTTAAGACCCAGAGGCATCCCAGAGGCTGGTGCCAGGGCTTCACTTGGAAGGCAAGACCCACTTGGAAGGCAAAACCCACCTCCTGCTAAGGGCCACTACGGGCCGGGACCCAACCCTTGCTAAGTCCGGGTACCAGTGTGGCAGCCAGGACCAAGTAGGGGAGGGGCAGCCCATCTGGAGAGGGGGCCCTGTTTGCAGATGGAGGCAAGGAGATGGGAGGGCAGGAGGGCTTTCTCTTTAACTACACTTTGTTTTCCTGGGGACCAGGGAGTGGTGTCAGTACCAGGTGTACTAGGGAGATACAGACGGTGGTTGGAAGATCACGCAGGTAGATGTTTTAACTAGAAACAGCTGCTGGGGCCTCTGGAAAGTGCCCCTGGCTGGGATGGAACTGATGATGCGAGGGGTCACCATGACTGCCTCTTGCACTTCAGTCAAGTCAGACTCCACAGCACACTGTCAAGCAGGAGTCAGCCAGCGGGATAAGGAGCCTGACTGGAGGCACAGGGTGCTCTCTGCCAGGCACCAGGGGGGAGGTCCTAGGGGACCTTGCTTCACATTCTCATTGGCGGCTGGCTGCTTCGAGGCCGGAGGTATCACCGAGCTGGCTCCAGAGCATAGTGCCCACTTGGGCAACAGAAGGGGACGCCACCCGGGCTTGTGCCATCCACGGCATTGTCCTTATGTGTGAGCCCATTGTTGCGACCATCATGTCAGTACATCTGGCCGAGGGCCTTCCTCTTTGTTGCTGACCGTCCACCTGGCCAAGCACGGTGTTCTTCTCCAGGCACTGGTCTCTCCTGGCAACACATCCCAAGTCTGCGCAGAGGAAGTCTCAGTGTTTGGCATGGAGCCTGGGGAGAGGTGACATTTCCAGCAGCCTCTGCAGCATCAGGTGGGAGGATGGCCCACCCCACAGGGAGCATGCCCCAGCACTAGGGAGCCCTTGCTTGAAGGGGGACACTCCCAGTCCTGCGACCCAACCTGGTGCTTTCCTTGCCCCCGCCAGCCAGAGAGCAGCTCCCTGAGCCCCACCCTTCCAAGCAGGAGCACAGAGGAGGGGCACCTCCAGGAAGACTGGAAATGAGTGACGGCGGAAGGCTCCCGCTGCCCTCAGCACAGACCCCTCGTGGACAGGCATCTGTGAGGGCAGGTCTTCCAGAGTGGCCCACCAGCATCTGCAAGCTGTTTGAGGCACCACAGCTTGCTTGCAGTCAAGCTGCACTGAGCGCCTGCAGCCAGCAGGCTCTGGGAGGGAGTGCTTGTTTACAGCCCAGCCCACACCCTGGCCTGCTGGATGGCTGCCTGCCACCCCAGGCAATGACGTCTGTGTGCTTGCCAGCTGTGGGGCTTGTAAACTGTGCCCACCCCACGAGCTGCTGGGCCCTGGGGGTGGGGCGGGCAGGCCGCTCTGTGCAGCCACTCCAGCGAGCCTCCCTTGTGGGGTGTGGCACTCGAAGGCTGCCAGCTATGGGGGTGAGCTGGTGAGGCATGTGGATGGGAAGTGCACACGTCCATGTATCCATCTGTGCTTGCACCATCCCGTACACCACATCCCTGTGCACATACGCGCACACAGCTACCTGACCTCATGTGCACACACTCATGCATATGCCATATGCACACACAACCATCCACGCATGCCCTATGCACACACACACATACAAACAGCCCCAAGTGTGCACACACCCAGGTAAACATGCATACACACACTCCACATCTACAGCCCACGGGGGCATACTCACATGACACTTCATGCACATACATCAACATCCACTACTCCATGTCCTCTTACACTCATACATGCATGCAGACAGATGTACTGCCATGTGCACACACACACACACATCTTCCATCATGCACCTGCCAGGCACACTCCATGAACAGACACATCTATGTGCACAAATGCACACACACTCATACACACCTCGTCATGCATGCATCCATCAATATGCCCATGTGCACACTCCCTGATAGAAACCCCTCATGCCCAGGGTGCATATTCACTTACACCCATGTGCACACGTCCTAAGTCATACTCACGCTTTGTGCACAAGCATACATGCATGCTCCTCGGTGCACATGTATGTTCACATATGCACCCTTCCTGTCCCCACATGCACACAGGATGTTTACCGCAGCTTCCTCCATGGCTACCTCTCAAGCTCACCCATCTGAACACGAGCAGGATTGAGTTGCTAGGCTGCCAATGTCACATTTGGAAAACGTGTTCTGGAGGTCTTTTTAGGATCATTTCCAATTCAAGAAATTTCAGAATATGGTCTGTAGCCACCTCTTATCTCCTGGGCCCCAGTGAGGGTATCCATCCCTCCCCCAGACTCTCCAGACGTCCCTGTGGTATGTGACAGTGGGCCACCCTCCTGGGTTCCTGGTACTGTTCTCAGCTGTGAACTGGAGAGGAAGGATAATTATAAGTTTGGTTTCATGTTTTCATCAAACTAGCCAACAACAAGGAAGTCAATCCCACGGGAAGCCAATGGGTCCAGGACCGCTGGAAAGTCAGAGCTTGGGGTTGGCTGCTCGCCTGCCATGCTCAGAAGAGGTCTGGCCTCTTGCTCCTCCTGTGGAGAGGGGCTGGCAGCACCAGGACCAGTGTGGACCATGAGAGGTGATGGGTAGCCCAGAAGGTGATGATGGAAAGTGCTCATTCAGGAGACCCTAAACTTGACCACACTCAGTAGGGCTCCCCAACCTGCCAGTCTCCATCTAGGGGTGACCGAGGGGAGCAACTGGTGCCCCGAAACATGCACACATCTGCTGATGGGAGGGAGGAGGTTTGCAGGGGAGTGAGCCTATGTCTTGCTCAGATGGTGAGGGACCCCTAAAATCATCACTCCCATGTGAGATGACCAACAGGGCAAAGAAAAACCCCAAAGGAGAAAAAGCAAAAGCAATGTGTGCTCCAAAAATGAAGATAAGAGAAGGGTGAGCGTCAGAGCAAGAGGCCACACACTAATGGTCCTTCCCCAACCCTGCTGCTTAGCGCTGGGCAACACAGGCCCAGGCTCCACTGCACACTGTCCTGGTGAGCAGTCAGTTCTCGCAGGGAGGTTGGAGGTGTGACTCCATCTAGAGATGCCGTGGAAGAAGGTTCCAGAAATCAGCTCCCTAACAGTCAACCACTGGGAATCCAAATGAGGCCTGTCCTCTGACACGCGGGGACTTGCCGGGAGTCCAGTGACCTCAGCAGCACTGGACGTTCTTCTCGAACAAGATTCCAGGCTCAGGAGCTGTGGCTGGAGTCCCTGACCCCATCCCTGGGGTCCCCTGGGTGGCAGCTCTGTGCATGGGTGGTCAGGGTCTCCACTATTAAGAAGAACTGTAGGGTGCTTGAGGTAGTAGAAACACAGGGCACAGTAGAAAGGGCACTTCCTCCACCATGGATCCTTTTCTCGTCCCTCTCTGTGCCAGCTCCTGCTACTTCCCTGGGTCGCATTTCCTCCGTGCAGGTGACACATGCACCTATTTGTCTAACTGGTTATCAACTCATCTTCATGTCACCCATTTGGGGCAAAGTCAAGGGGACCCAAGCCTGGGAGAGGCAGAGCTGGCTGTGGCTCACGACAAGGGTGGTCAGCCCGCTGCACCTGTGGAGCACTGCAGAGCGAGTCTTGTGTGGTTGGCCAATGTGCCTGCGTCCTGACTGCTGAACTTGATCACAGTGGTGTGAAAACAGATGATTTCAGTCATGAGTGTCCCTCCCCCACTCACTGCCACAGAGGCCACTCTGCTCTGAGACCCTCCCTAGGGTGTCTGAGACCGTAAGCCTCCACGGGAGCAGGCAGCACCCAGACAAATGTGTACCCTCAGAGCTCTGTAGACAGTACCCACACAAAGTACTGTGATGCTCTCCCAATAAAACTTTATTTGTAAGGCCAGATGGCATGCCAGCTGTGATCTCTAGGCTGTAAATATCTAACGGCTGGCACCAAGAAAAGACTGTCTGGGCATCGAAGAACTTTTGTTGAGATTATGAAAACTACATTTGACTTTAGAGGATAAAATTGCACTTTCCATGAATTATAAAAGTGAAGCGTTGTATTGACAGCGTTTTATGTGGGGGGTACATTTCCAAGGTCACCTCATCCTTCTTCTTGCCTCCCCCTCAGCTTTTCATTCTAGTGATACAGTCGTTGGGTGCTGTCAGGGTGGGGCTGACGCCTGGTGATGCCGCTCAATGCAGTGAGCCACTGACTGCTATGTCCTAAGCCCTCCTCACGGCTCCCATTATGTTTGAGTCTAGGGTCACAGTCACTGTCAATCCATCCTATGGACGGTCTTCTTCTTGTGTTCTGACTCTTTGCTTAACCAAGTGTGGTGTCCTTTGCCAGGGATTGGTCTCCCCTGATCACATGCCCAACGTCCAGGGGACCATGCCTGGCCATCCTCACCTCTGAGGAGTACTCTGGCCACCCGTCCTCCAGGCCAGAAGGCAGGTGTGTTCTTCTAGAGTCTACGGTCACTCGATATTCTGCATCCACACCACAACCACACATACCCCTTCTTCTCTGCTTTCCTTACCCATTATGAAGCCTTGAAATGCGAAGCTTTCAAGTGCACGCACGGAGATCGAGGCAAACAAACAAGCATGGCTTACGCCAGGCAGACAGAATTGCCCGAGTCTTGAAAGAAGTTCCATGCAGCATGATCACTTGATGCACTGAGTCGTTTGGTTCCTTGACTGCTGCCTATTGGAGCACCTGCTTCTTCTCTGGGGCTTTATTTCCATGATCATTGATTGCAGATCCAAACGAAACAACATCCTTCACAACTTCAGTCTTACCTGTGTTTACCACGATGCTGTCTATTGGTCCCATTATGAAGTGTTTGAGTTATTTTTCATTGAGTTGTAATCCAAAAATATGGCATTAGTTTTCATTAGCATGAATATGCCCCAAACTTCACAGTTCCCAAACAGCTTCAGACTCAGTTAGAGGCCCTTCCAGACAGAGTAGCGCAGAGAGCCTCAGAAGGTATTGAAGGCTCTCAGTGTGCCGAGAGCAGAATGCTGTGTCTTTCTCCCATAGGCCACCTCGTGGCTTGGAACTGCCTACGGTTTTTGTTAGCAACTGGATGCTTCACCTCTGCACCCCCAGGATTACAACAGAAAAATACAGCTCCGTTCATTTCTGATATTTAGCTATATGGCTACGTGCAGCTCCATGCCATTCACATCACACAGAGCAGTACATTTTGGTTGAAATTCATTTTTAAATGGTTACAGGTGTAGCCAATGTACGAGAGACTTCCAGAAGCTGATCTGGATTCAGAGGAGGACGCGGAGTGAGGGATGTCATTGCCAGTGCAGCCAGATCTTCACTGAGGGAAGAACGCACCAGAAAATAACGTTCACTTGGGTTGTATTGACTATGCACAAGCACTCAGTTGTGTGAATCATAACAACATATGGATCATATTTCTAAGAACGGGGGTTCCAGAGCACAGCACGGTGCTCATGTGAAACCTGTAAGCAGGTTAAAGACGGGAGAGGTATGTGTCAGGGCTGTCGCTTCTCACCAGACTTCTTCGATCTGTATGCTGAGCAAATCATCAGAAAAGAGCAGGATGCAGCGGCGAGACTGGGGGGCGGTGCAGTAGCAACCTGCAATGTGCAGACAACATGACAGCACATCATGTCATTAAACCAAGGGATACAAACGTGGCTAATGCCAAAGATTCACTTCGCAGTGCTTTTTATTATTAGGAAATATTTAAAACACAGATTAAAACGGATGATGGAAGATGCTATGCATTGAACTGTGTCACACATACCCAATCCCTTCTCCCCCGCAAATACGTAAACTGAGGCAGAGACTCCAGACGTCAACACAAGTTTGTCACACTGTGGTGACTCGTGTATCACTACGAAGCTCGAGGGTAGGTCACCAGCATTCCCAATGGCAGTAGGGTCACCCATGATGGACAGGTTACACAGGAGTGTCCAGGCTGAGACAGACCAGAAAGGAGGACCCAGAGGTCCATTTCTGAACCCTGGCCAGTGAAAACCTTACGGATAATAGGGAGCACTCTTTGATAGAGCTCCAAAAAACGAGACACTCAGGTCAGAAGGCCATGAGAACATGACTGGGAAGAGTGGCCTCCTCATGTAGAATCTATGCTAATGACATCCTCCTCCATGCTAATGACACGCAGGGAGCCCAGCTTTCAGGGCTCCATTCATGGACTGAGCATGCCTGGATCAGAGGACACTGCTATAAACATCTATGAATAGCTAGCCTGCCCAAAGCCAACAAGAATGAAACAGGATACACACAGACCAATGGTCTACCCCTCAGTGAGCGAATGCACATGGTATGGGCCATTTCTAATCTAGCAATCTCACCAGGTGCTGGTGTCAAACAGCATCACGTTCATTTAAAGGTCAAGGTCAGCCATGAAGTGCACTCTTTGCAGCGATAATACCTCATGCCTACACCTTCAGGGAAAATCAGGTGAAAACATGCTTATTACATTTAAACACCAACCAATAATAAAAAACAGCATTGGAGAGTTTTGCCAACTTCTGCAATGTTTGGGGAAAGAATGTTGGGGAGAAAGAGTGAAGAATCCCTAGCTGGGGTTTGGTCTTAGTGATAAAAATGCTGCTGGAGATCACCTCATGAAATTTGGGGAGACAACGACTTAGTCAATACAAATACCTTTTTCAACAGCAACAACAATGACTAGACACCTGGACTTCCCCTGCATATGTGGAAAGACGTGGAGAAGCCCAACACCATCTGTCAGAACAAGGCCAGGAGCTAAAGGAAGAAAAGACCAATGGTGCATACACATGTCCAAGGCCAAGCTCGAGGAAATGAGAACAAGCCCAAGAGAGCCAAGTCCCACCTGAAGTCTATCCCACTAGCTCAAGAGTAGGATTGGAGCATTGAACCCTAGAGCGGAGGAGCTGTGGAGTGATGCCACACCTGGAGAAAGCTAAAGGCCACTAAAGATTCAGGAAAGAAATAAAGGTCAAAGTGGATGTTGGAAAAGATTCTGAAAGTTGCTCTTGAATACAGAGCAGTTAAAGCAGAAGACAGAAATGTTGAAATGAAAAGCTGATAATTGCAAAGGAAGGTTAAGGCCACAAAATAGTGTCTCACGATGAAACATTAAACAACACGGAGGAAGATTAGCAAACTGCAAAGCACAAACAGCATGACTCAAGTCGAAAGAGCTGAGAGGAAATTCCAAGCCTTCAGAGGCAATATTGGAAGAGATCAAATTCACAGGCCTCACAGTGAGCCTGTCGGACAGGGTAGCACTGTCCCCGTGGACCTCTGAGACTGCCATCCTCTGTGAGAGCAGAAGCCCTGCTTCTCCATGTGAAAGATAAAGGGAGCATCATGGGAAGGCAGAGGAACACGCAGGGTTCACTGTGTACACAAGGATTGGTTGATGCTCAACCATTTCAGGAAGCGTCTATGACCAAGAACTGGTCGCACTGAAAGGAAAACTTCCAAGCTACATGAAGGGCATTGTTTAAAAGCAAGGCTCTAGGAATGGGCAGACAACCAGCCGATATGTTTCAACCAACTAATACAGGTGTGAAAGTGTTTGCTCACCTGTGCCAAGAGATTCAGAAGCTAGACAGAGATCCACAGGTGTACCCATTCCACAGATAAGTGAGCCAACACAGCACGGAAAGTGTCGAACAGCACGCTTAAGACTGCGTCCGAATTAAGTATGTTAAAGATAAAGTAAAACTGGCCGCAGCAGCACGAGCATAGGGAACTGCCAGAAATCCCAACTGGAATCAGACGAGGAATAGCATTGCTGACATCAGATGGGTCTTGGCAGAAAGCAGAGGATTCCAGAGAGATGTTTGCTTGCATTGTATGAACTCTACAAAGGCATGTGCCTGTATTGATTGCAGCAAAGTATGGACAACACTGGAAAGATGAGAAATTCCAGAACCTAATTGTGCTCACATGGGGTTTGTACAGAGAAGTAGGAGCCGTCTTTTAACAGACCAAGGAGGTGTTCGTCAGTTTAAAGCCTGCTCAGGTGTGGCCAAAGTCATATCCTTCCATGATATTTAGCTGTTCTGAATGCTCATCTAATAACCCCAGAAGCAGCACGATATGAAGGCGGGCCAGGCTTCAAGGTGGAGGAAAGCATATAAACTGCCTACAGTATTCAGCTAAGACAACCGAGCTTGCTGATGGTGACAAAGTCTCGAAGCCCTTATTAATAAGGATCAGAGACCACAGCCTTTGGTATGAAGGAGACCTACACATATTTGAAAAAATCATTACAACGGGACGAACAAGGAACGTCATGATAAATGGAGAACATATTGACATTATTAAGGATCCCGTCTTTCTTGGATTCAGAATCAAAGACCATGGAAGGAGCATCTTATTGGGAAAATCTTCCATAAAAGATCTTTTTAAAATGCTCAAGAGCAAAGATGTCACTAAGGAATTACATGTGCACACCTAGGCCACTGCATTTTCAATCGCTTCTGATGCATGCCAGAGCTAGACAATGACTATTGAGCGTCAAGGGCTTGCACCTTTTCATTATGGTGCTGGTGAAGAATATTGAATATACCATGGGGTACCAGAAGAACAAACACATCTGTATTAGAAAAAATATAGTCAGAATGCTCTTAACAAGTGATGGTGGGGAGACTTTGTCTCACAGGTTTGGGGCATGCTGTCAGGAGGGATTAATCCCCGGCAAACGATAGGATGTTTGGTAGAGGGTCATCTGGAAAGAGAAAGACAACCAAGCTCACCGCCATGGTGTCATTGCTGACTCACAGAGACGCCCATTTGGTTTCTGAGACCACAACTATTTACAGGAGTAGACAGCGTCCTTCTTGCTCAGAGTTACTGGTGGTCTCAAACTGCCAACCATGTGGGTCATAGTCCATGTTACCACTACAGCACCAGGGCTCCCATCTGAGGAGAAGAGGCCTCTGATGAAACATAATCTCACAAAGTGGCCCCAGTGGGCTCACAGTTGTAAGACCCGGGCTGGGTGGGACTGGGCCAGGTGTTGGGCCCGGGGCGGCTCTTGATGCAGCGGCACCCGGGGCCGTTCCTGTTGGGAATAAGTGTCTTCGCTTTGCTAGTGAGACGGGAATGGGAGGGGCACGTTTTGAGATATAAAGGAGATGAAGGAAGATTCAGAAAGAGATGTGACGCCACTTGAAGATCAGCAAGCAGCCAAGGAAGACGGTTTGGAAGGCTCTTTTCCCAAGAGCACAAAGAGAGAACTTCACCTTCCTCTAGGCCAATGTTCTGCTTTCAGACTTCAAGCGGCCTCTTTTTAATTGGAGAAAATGAATTTCCGCTTTTTAGGATGACCCGTTGTGGTGTATCAGCCATAGGACAATTGCTGTCTAAGTCAAACTACTAGCAAATATCAAACGGAAATTAAAAAGTAAGTGATGCCAGGGCACCCATGATACTAGTCACTCCCGAGAACACAAAAACTGCCCAAATCCTCATGTTCGTGTGGACAGGAGATTCCTGCAAAGGGAATGGACTAGCCCGCTGGTTCTGGAGCCCATAACGAAGGCTCCAATTTAAAATATCTCCTCTGATACAAGTTTGTTAGATCTCTGTATATAACACTTTTTTAGAGAGTCTTAACAAATTTTAAAATATATACATGGTCAACCTTAAATATCTAGCTAACCATGGCTTCTCGATGACACAGAAGGCACCTGAGATGATGCTGAGCTGTCACGTTATGAAACATCATAGATCATATTGTGCAGAAATCAAGGAGCATGTTACGGGGGGAGTTTTGACGTGTGCTCATTCATCACCCCTCTGTTGAATATTACCAGATGTTCGCAGGTTGCATAGTTTGATTTTCTAAGCTAAAGACCAGTGGCTGGTGGACTACTGCCTTGGAGTCACCGTGGAGAGGGCTTGTTGGGGCCCTATGGAACTCCTGCAGAAGGTGGGGTCAGGGTAAGGGAAGGGCTGACCACTGGTGCTGCTCAACCGGGAGAAGGCACATCTTGTTCTTCAGCGCCGAGGAGGTGGGAGAAAACGTGGGTGCTCTAAAGGGTTCCAGTCTCCTCAGAAACCCAAAGGAGCTGTGAGTCATCACTGATTCTTTGACAGTGAGTTTTGGGATTTTTAGAGGAGGTGTAATTGCTTGAGAGGTAAGGAGACTTCTGGGAACTCAAACTTTGTGGGACACTCACAAACAAGCACACAGGCACACAGATATGCACACAGGCACACACACAGGCACACACAGATACACACATGCACACAGACACAGACATGCACAGACACACACACATGCACACTGGCGCATGCACAGAGGCACACACATGCATGCACCCCCCCCCCCAAGGTCTAAGCATCCAAACGAGACTTCTTGTGCTGCCTCAATTTGTTCGGCACCCCTGGCAACAGTTCCCCACATGCTTGCTATTTTAGCCTCTGCGTGTGACTTTACTGGTGATGTAGAGACCCATTGATGACAAAAGACTGGGTATATTGACCAAGACACACATGTCACCTTGGTGTGTTTCAGAGCTGCAAGTATTTCGTTTATCTCCCTAACATGTCTGATCACAGACAGTCAGTTACAGACAAAGAGGCAGGTCTATGACCTTTGAAGAGACTCAGAGACCTTTGGCATCTGATGCAATGCCCATCCAAACCCCTCCCTCCAAAGTAGGGCAGAGGAGAACCTAGCCTTCTGCTGCCCCCGTGGCCCTGTCTCTGCAGCCCCTGCTGCCCACGCTGCTGTCCAGGGGGTGCACTGTGTGCCACACTTCCCCCATGCTTCATGTCTCTGGACCTGGTCCTGTCGGCCAAGGGAAGGAGGGGAGGCTGGGCACGTGGAGAGAGATGTCGGACCTCACATGTTATGCATACCCATTGCTCTCCTGTGTCTCCCTGTGACATCCAAAAGCTGGTTGAGACACAGGGCACAGACCTGATGTGCGCACACTGTGAATCCCCAGTCTCCTCTCATGCAGCCAGCACACCTCAGCACCCCAGTTTGTGCACGTCAGAGAAACCAAGGGAAAGGATCCACGTGTCTCAGGTGATCAATAAATGTGCGCGGCACGATGTATATCTGAGACAGGCAGGCCTGCTTTCGATTGATTTGGTGGCTTGGGCACCACTCTCAGTCACCATTCTCTGCCCACGTCGGCTCACCAGGCCCTTCTGCTTGCTTCAGTTCCATGTGGCTCAGGAGTCTCGTCAGGTCTGCACAAGGTCACACACTGTAGCCTTTCTCTCTGCTTTTGTCAACAAGACACACACTACTTTGTGGGGCACTCCAGACACCCTGAATGACAAATTTAGCCAGAACGGAGTCACAATCGAACACTGCTGGACGTGGCAGGCAAGAGTGACTCCCTGAGATGGTGTGGTTCTGCCCCTGCCCCAGGCTGAACTCAGGTCCCAGAAGTGCTTCAGACTAGCCAGTTCCCAACACCCCCCATCACAACCCCAAACTTGTCTAACTGATCAGTTTTGTCTTGTCTTTTTAAAAATTAATTTCCACCCCAATTTGAGATTGCTGAGCCTTGGTGGTGCAGTGTTTATGTGTAGGGCTGCCAACTGCAAGGTGAGTAGTTCAAAACCACCCGCTGCTGCACAGGAGGGATACAGGGCTTGCCACTTCCATCACAGATGACTTGTGTCTTTGTCTTGTACCAATAGGATCTCATCCTGCCACCTTAGTGAGATATGTTCTTCATTGTTTTCAGTGGGGTTTCCCAGCTGTGAAGTGCAGGAGGCGTGGATGTACAATGGTAATAGCTGATCCAAGGTGCTAATAGGGAATGTAGGGGTACAGATGGGTGGTGGAGAGGAAAAAGGGAGATTGGGAGGAAATCATGAAGGCAGGAGGGGGCGGGAGCACTGAAGCTGATCATGATTGACAGCTCTCTTGGGGGCGAATCAACCATGAGGAGAGGGAACTCTCTAGGATGGATGTGGTGATTGTACAATTCCCCCTTTATGTGTTTGAATGATTGAACTATTCTTGTCTATGATATGTAAATCATGTGCCAATAACACTGTTACAAATTATCAAAGGCATTACGGACAGGGAAGCTCAGCAAAGGCAATGAGTCTGGTTTGGTTTGGTCACAGTTTGACCCATTGAAGTTTCATTATGCTATTGATACGACTGTAGAAGTAAAGTAACCTTAAACTCACTTTGGGAGTTAATATAGATTTTGAATCATCTTCATTATGTGTAATAAATATCAGAGTTTAGCTACTTATCATTTCTTATTAGTTGTGAATGCTGTAAGTGTATTTATGTGTTTTTTCTACCAAAATACATGACCATCCTTCGTGCAGTTTCCTGATAATATGCACATAACATCCCACAACCTGCAGTCCCGTTTCTGCCACCGGTCACAGTCACAGGTACTGGGGAGCACATTGCAATTAGTGGTGATGGGACACGGAAGGAGCTGCTGCTTCAGGCTGGCAGGAGGCTCTGGGTGTGATTGACCTTTTGCTCCCCAAAAAGCCCCTAGGCAAACAAGACAGCTGAGATCCTGGTCACTTTGAGAGAGGACGCTGGGGAAGCTAGTCCTGTGCCCTCCCCAACACACACTCGGGGGAGTCTGCAGAGTGTGGTCTGAACAAGGAAAGCTGGAGCATCGCCTCAGATTTGGGGGTACGGAGGGATGTGGGTGGAGACTGATGGCGTGGGGAGCCACAGGGTCAGAGTCCCGGCCTTCCAGGCCTGCTCAACGCAAACTCAGGGGAGCAGCAGACGTTGCCCCTCAAGTGCTCAGGACACAGATGGGAGGAAGCTGGCTGGACACCTGTTAGGTTTCCAGGTCACAGAACCAAATGTCACATAGGGTCAAGGAGAGGGACTATTATAGGGCTAGAAGAGCTTTTGGTTCTTGGGAAATCAGGAGGAATGCCCTCCAGGTCTGGTCACTACACAAAGAAGGGTAAGCCCCAGAATAAACCTTGTCTTGGACTCATCTCATGACTTTTAAAAGCGAGACTTACAAAAATCCAAGAGTTGCCAAGTAACATTTTCTGTTTCCAAGAAACAACAGTGAAAACTAGTTATAGGAGTACACATGAGCATCTATACTCGTATAACCCAGGTGAGACGCCCAGTGTTTTCATCCGATGCCAGGTTACCCAGCAGGAGGCGCAGGGGGTCACCTCCGGTAACGATGGGCACCGCCCCCCTGCCCCGAGGACAGCATGGGCACTGAGAGCTCAAGCACCTGTGTTCTTCAGGTTTAGAAAGCTAAATGGAGATAGGAACTAAGGCACTCCCAAATATGAGGCCACCATGTGTGACATGAAAAATACACCAGATGAGACAAATCATACAAGGCAATAAAATACATTTGGTCTTCTTGAGGACAGAAGGGTAGAAATTATTCAAAAAGTAAGAGAGGAAATTAATTTTTTATCATTTTATTGGGGACTCATACAATTCTTATAAGAATCCATACCTCCATCCATTGTGTCAAGCACATTTGTACATTTGTTGCCCTCACCATCCTCAAAACATTTGCTTTCTACTTGAGCTCTTGGTATCAGCTCCTCATTTTCTCCCTCCCTTCCTGCTCCCCCCTCCCTCATGAATCCTTGATAATTTAAAAATTATAATTATTTTTTCATATCTTACACTGGCTGACGTCTCCCTTCACCCACTTTTCTGTTGTCCATCCCCCTGGGAGGAGGTTCTATGTGGACCGTTGTAATCGGTTGGAACCGAGATTAAGTCGATGTGGGACAATCATCCCCAAGAGAACTAAAGTGGCCCCCAAAATATAGAAGGAGAGGACGAAATCTGCCACCTCCAATGCAACTCGATTCAAGATGCTCCAACAAAACTCAATCCAATACCTACACAAGCAAGTCTATGGACTGCTAACGGGACAAACTGGTCCGTATTGGAAGAAATGAGGCCTGAGAGTTCCTTAAGGGAAGGATGGGGAACTGTCATCTGACATACGTTGGACACGCTGTCAGGAGAGACTCCTCCCTGGAGAAGGACACTGTGCTGGTAGAGTAGAGACGCATCAAGACAGAAGAGGTCCTCCGTGAGATGGCTTGACACAGTGGCTACATCAGTGGGGTCAGGCAGAGGAACAAGACCGGCCAGGGTTTTGTTCTGTTGTGCATATGCGTCGCTCTGGGTTGGAGCTGAACTCACGGCAACCAAGGAAAACAGTGACACACAAGCAACAAGCAGCTTGCAGAGGTTACGGGGCCACCAGAACTCTCTCATGTTTCCCACTTGGACACAACTTGATCTTTGTTAACCTGAGGTCCCGCCTCATGCAGCACCATGCATGACAGAACACACACTGTGGGGTTCTGCATCATCCGCACGGTTGTCCTCATGTTGGCGGACCTGGCTGCAAAGACTGTGCCAGTCCCTCTCGTCCAGGGGTTCCCTCATCTTTTATCTGCCTCTCTACCAAGCATGGCGACCTTCTCCAGGGTCCGGCATTTCATTAAAAAATGCCCAAACTACAGCAAATGAAGTCGTGCCGTCTGCGCCTCTCTAAAACAGTCTGGCCGAACTTTCTCAACAGCGTGGCTTGTTCCGTGGTCCGTCCAGGCACCTTCAATGCGCTGCACCAGGCCCACGATCCAAATGATTGGTTCTTCTTGGGTCTTCCTCCCTCCAGGCCCAGCTCTCTCGTGCACATGGGCAATGGGAACTGCCAAGGCTTAGGTCAGGAACTGCTTATTCCTGAAAGGAACACGCTGGCTTTTCCTCCCTGTAGAGTTATTTGGAGCAGAATTACCCATGGAAAACTATCAGTGGATGTCTTGAACGCTGCTTCTATGAGCATTGATTGTGGATCACAGCAAGACAACATCCTTGACGACTTCAGTCTTTTCTCCATTAATCATGATAGTACCTATTGATCCGGTAGTGAGGATTTTTGTGTTCTTTACATTGAGTCTGCAGACTGAAGGCTGCAATCCTTGATGTTCATCAGTAAGCGCTTCAAGTCCTCCTCACTTTCAGCAAGCCAGGCTGTGTCATCTGCATCTAGAAGTTTGTCCACAAGCCCTCTGCCCAGCTTCATGCTGAGTTCCTCTTCAAACAATCCAGATTGTCTTTGCTCAGCATACAGATTGAGTAAGTAATGTGAACGGATACAATCCAGTCATACACTTGTCCGTGCACTCTCCCATCATTGCATTGTATTCGTATAGCTGCTACTTAATCTATGTGTGCCTTCTGCATGAGCACAAGCACGCATTCTGGAATTCCCATTCTTCCCAGGGCTGCCCATAGTTTTCTATGATACACACAGACCAATGCCTTTTTTAAGTCAATAAAGCACAAATAAACATCTCCTGTGATTCTCTGCTTCCTTTGATTCTCTGCCACGGGCCACCTGACATCAGCATCAACATCACTTGTTGCATGCCCTCTTCTGCATCTGGCCTGAAGCTCTGTCATCTATCTGTCAACACACTGCTACAATGGTTGGGTGATAGCAAAATTTTACTTGCATGTGAGATCAATGACATTGCTCCATCATTTGAGCATGCTTTGGGGTTACTTTTCTTGGGGGTGGGGAGTATAGTGACAAAAATGGATCTCTTCCAATCAGTTGGCCAAATAGCTGTCTTCAAATTCCTTGGTGTGGACAGATGCATGCTTCCAATACTTCATCAGCTCCCTGAAACATTTCAACTGGCATCCCATCAATTACTGGAGATTTGTTTTAGACTAAGATTTCAAAGTTGTTTGAACTTCCTCCTTCAGTACCACTGGTTCTTGATCCTTGTTACCACTTTCAATGGTTGACTGCCGACCAGCTCTTCTTGGTCCAGTGACTGCGCATCTCCTCTCTATCCAGAGTGAAGCTGCTGCACCAGTCATTGTTTGGCCCAAAGGAGGGCTTGCTGGACCTTTGCAAGATGAGGCTTGACTCTTCTTTCGGTTTCTCAGTTGAAGAATTAAACATGCTGAGCGTCTTCTTCACTTTGGGCTTGCTGACTCTGGGCGGGGCCCCTTTCATCAGAGTTTACTTTGTCTTCTTAAGCTGCCCTTCGACATTTCCTGGTGTTCGACGTCATCATTTCTTCCATTTGGCTTAGCTACGCTACGGCGAAGAGCAAGGGTCAGAGGGTCTTTTTTGACGTCCGCTCGATCTTTCCTTCCTTCCCTGTCTTTTTAACGGCATTTTGTTTCTTCGTGGATGATGCTCCTGAGGTCTTCTGTTGTTAGTGTGCAATGCATCAGATCTGCTCTGGAGATGCTTGTGAACGCCAGGTGGGATGGACTCAAGGTCGCACATTGGCTCCAGAGGAATTATGTTGATTTTCTCCGGCTTCCACCTGGACTTGGGTATGAGCAATGGATGGTCTGTTCCACGTCAGCCTGTGCCCTCATCTTAGCTGGTGATATTGAACTTCTCTGCTTTCTCTCTGCAGGTGCAGTCAACGTGATGCTTTCATATTCCATCTGGAGGCGTAGGCATGTGTAGGCACTCGCTATGTTGCTGAAAAGAGGCGTTTGCTTTGAAGAAGGCATTGATCTTGCAAAATTGCAGCTCCAATCTCCAGCCGAGTTTACATCACCAAGGCCATGTTATCCAACTTCTGTTCCTTCTCTTTGTTTCCAACTTCTGCATTCATTTCCAATAATTATCAATACATCTTGGTGACATGTTTGGTCATTTTCAGACTGAAGCAGTTAGTGATGATCTTCAGTTTCTTCATCACTAGTTTTAGTGATTAATGTGTCAATATGAATAATAGTTGTATTGACTGGATTTCTTCATATAGGGATAGATTCTATTCTATCACAGACAGCGTTATACTTCAAGATACATCTCAAAATGTCCTTTCTGATAGTTCATGGATGGCATTCCCCTTGACTCTGTCATTGCCGGCACAGTGGTTTTCTGGTTCAAGTTGGCCAATATCAGTCCACTACAGCTCACTAACGCCTAGAATGTTCATCTTTATGGGATCCGTTTCACTTTTGATGGCTTACTATTTTCCTAGATTCACACTTCACCCATTCCAGACCTCAAATGTTAACAGGTATTTGCAGCTGTTTCTTTTGAGTCATGCCCCATCAGCAAATGAAGCTCTCAGAGACTGAGCACCCCATGGCTTTACTCCATCTGTGTCAGCATGGTCAACTCTACTTTGAAAGGCCGCTCTTGCTCAGTCATATTTTGAGTGCCTTCCAACCTCAGGGGCTCACAGTTTCTGGCACCGTCTCTGACAATGTCCTGGTACTATTCATTAGGTTTTCAGTATCTGACAATGCGCTTGTTCTGCAAAAGCTAAACATATATCTATGATATGATTCATCTCTCCTACTAAGTATTTACTCCAGAGAACAGAAACCATATGCCTAAAGATTCACACATGGATGTTCATGGCAGCTGTACTTGCACCAGTCAAAAATTGGAAGTGACCTGAAAGCCCATCAACAAATGAGATGACAAACAAGCCGTGGGGCAGCTGCATCGTCCAGTCCCGCTTGCATGTTAAAAAAGGGTTGTGACAACATGTCACAACAAAATATTTACACTGAGTGAAAAAAGGGATAGGCAGAAACATAAAAGACTATATATCATGTGACTCCAATTATTGAAAATATTGGCAATGCAAATGGCCTGTGACGACAGAAGGGGGATTGGTGGCCCCTGGGAAAGTTCAGGGCAGGAGCAGAGGTGGGGAGACAGAGCATTTAGAAAGGCGCATGAGCACCCTGTGGCGGGTGGTGGATAGTTCATGGTCCTGGAGGAGTTCTTGAGTGTTTGAGGGAAAGTCGTCTTCTTGTTGCTAATGTTCCAGCTCGGGCTCCGTGCAAAGGAATCTCGGGTGAACACGTGTCTGTGGTGTGGACAGCCACAGAGCGGGCACCCAGGAGTGCAGCTCTTCGTCTTACTAGGGTGTCTTCAGGAGTGCCTATCAAGATGGGTGGGGGCCGAGGGGGACCAGTGGTATGGAAGGCAGAGGGGCCAGCTCTGAAGGCTATAGAGATTGTCTTAGGAGATCCCTAAGGGTCAACGTGAGAAGTTTTCTCCAAGGACACAAGAAAGTCGGTGGGCTTATTATGAAGAATTTTCAAGAACATTGAAAGTTGTGTTGTTGAAAAGAGGGAAAACTGCTGTCGTGAGGAATTTTTTTCCCCATTTTGACGATGAACCAGATCTTTATTCCAGGGTAACAAGGGCCATGCAATGAGCATTGAACTGTGAAACCCATCCATCAGTGCACTATCCCCAATATGGCCCCTCTAGACTGGCTTCGTCCCCACACTCAGTGGAAATGTGAGCAGTCGCTGGAGGGTGCCGCCCTTGCCTGTTGGCACGAGGTAAACAGAGGGCAGCGGCATCATTCAGAGCAGGCTTGAGGGATGGGGCACTGCCTTCAGAAGCTCCCAGGCCCGGCTGGAGGAGACGTCCTGAAGTCACTGCTTCCCCCGTTGCAGTTTCACTGAAGGAGGTTTCCTCGTGTTTGGCAGGAGTCCTTTGACACGTACCCTCATGCACAGGGATCAGAATTTAGTGCATGATGCACAGTAAACACACGCAGCGCGTCAATAAAGACACTCTCTTTTTTCAAAGCAGGGAGATCTTTTCTACTGGTGAGTGATATTTACACAAGTTTAAGATCCTGCATACTCTTCACCATCTCCGTCCCTCCACAGAACATTGTGCAGGCATGGCCCTGGTACGGAATGATCCCTGAGACAAAGGCCCAGATCCAGTAGAGTCTCACGCCTATACTTTGAGCACCTCTGAGAAGTACGCCGAGCATCAGAGAAGCAGCTGGAATGTCTAAGCAACACTGCGAATGTTACAGACTCCAGGTCAACCAAAAGCAAGCCTTGTGTGAGCTTCCAGGTGGGAACCTCTGGCAACCAAAGGTGCTGAGGAATGGGCACATCATGTGGGGAGCAGGTGCGCCTTTACAGACGCCCTTTGGGACCTCAGACGCCATGAGGTTGATTTATATTTTCATCTCAATAAACTTTCTGCCTGGAGAGAGTCACAGCCCAGGGTGAGGAAGTTAAAGATGCCATAAAAAAACAACAAAAAAACAGGGACGCCTTCACTGATTGCTTTTCTGTATCACTATTCTATCTCCAGCTTCACCGGTGAAGGTCAAACACAGACGGGCAGAGTTAATTACACTTCAGTGTGGAGAAAATAACAATCCTCACACCTGAGTGGCTGGAGAACATCATGACAAATGGAAAAGCACTAACGCCTTTAAGGGGCTCATTTGTGGTTGGATCAACAAGCAACGTGCAGGGAGGGAGCAGTCGGGGAATTGAATAGTGTGTTGTGTTGGGCCAATTGGCTACAGGAGACCCCTTTAGTGTGTTGCAAACAAGCAAGGATGCCACTTTGATGTCAAGATTGCATGTGATCTGAGCCACGGGTCTATTGATTCACCATATGCATCTGCAGAAGTTGAATAGTTAATAAGAAAGACAAAAGAATAGGGAATATATTTGAATTGGCATGGGTGACAATTATTGAACATGCTCAGGATGCACAGTAGAACAAGAAAATCTCTCTGAGAAGAAACAAACCCTGGGAGGCTTTTTTAGAAATGAAGATCGTGTGGCTTTGATGGAGTCACTTTGGATACAACACCAGGAAAGACCGACCCTCAAAAAGGACACTCTCACTGCAAAGTAGAGAGTCAGTGGAAACAAGAGGGACTCCCCACGGTGGGCAGGCACAAGCCACAGAGGTCCGGCAGGGAATGGGGACTGGGGACTGGTCTGGGCCTTGGTTTCTTCAGCTGGACATCCAGTCCCCAGGAGCTCACTGAGCGGCACCTACCAACAATAGGAGATCCAAGGAAAGTCCTCAGGAAACTTGTGGCTGCTGACCTCTGGAATTCACAGGGAACACCTGGTTTCATTACCCCACCTCCGGTCCTCCAGTGCCTCAGCCCTACGTTGCTGGGCAAAAAGCACCTTCGCTGCAACACAGGGAGACTGACCTATGTGGATGTGAGGGTTACACATCCGTGTTCAATGCCTCTGTGGTTCAGAGTCCAAAGGACAGTCCTGTTCAAAAGGGGCAGAAGCCTCCTGTCCTGTCTCCAAGGGACTGAACACTCAGCAAACTCAAGCCTTCAGTGTTCTTCAGGAACACTGTACCTTCCGGGCTGTCGGGGCCTTTTGGCCAGGAAATAATGAAAACGTGTCCAGCCAAAGGCCGTAGAGCAGGGACGATGGAGTCCTTCCCATCATCCCTTGCAGCCCAAAAGGGGACTTGACTGCACATACTTCTCTGCTTTCCCTTTAACCCCGCTCCCCCCACCCCCGCCCAGCTTCAGATTGGGTCCACGTCGTGGCATTAAGGCAAAGTCCCTCGCCCCGGTCTCGTGTTAAATGACAGCCTCGCGCTGAGCTGTCTCTGAGTCGTCATGGTCTCTTAGCTCGGCCCCCCTCCCTGTGTGCTGTCTTGGGTTTATAGCTTCCAGAGCCACGTTGCTCCCAGCTATGCAACCTTGCGCGAGACACATGAGCCCCAGATTGAAAATGTGCCTGAGACATGACACCACATTAGTATATTATTGCATAAGTAATGACTCTTTGACTAGAGTATAAAAAAGATTGATAATTTACAAAGAAAGTCAATCAATAAATAAACTGTCCCTAACCGCTGAGAGAGCTGGCAGGATGACATCCCATTATTCTGTCAGGCACATTGCAATCAAAAGCGTGAAGCCTCCAAGGGCCACGCGGCCCTGCCCGCCTCGCTGGAGACATGCCCCTCCCGGCACCGCGCTCCCTGCGCGGCCAGTCCCCACGTCTTCCGCCAGCCGGTGGGCACATACGTGTGCTTGCCTGTGATCCATGCCGCAGTGCGGCTCGGGGCTGCTGGGTGGGACAGCCTTGCACGTTGACAGCACCGTGTCGGCGCCCTGACAGCTGATCCCTGGCAGACAGCCCTGTCAAGGAGGCAGCGCCTTCCACATGTACAAGTGAAATTAACTTCTGTTAGTCTGGCATTTTCCGCAATCAATACTCACAGGGTCCTTGTCTCTAGGATCAAAATTCATAAATCAAAAGCAGAAAGCATGAAATAAGGTATTTGATAAATCCATTAACTCGAGCGGTAGTGTAGTTCTGCCATGGTGGTTAAAGTACACTCTTGTGAGCAGCCCGCCCGTTTGGGAAGGGAGAAGGACTGGGCAGTGTGCGTGGCAGCAGGCATTCTGGGACACACTGCTCTTCAGGAGGTTCGCACGCATCCTGGGCTCTGCCGCCGGGTGACCGGCTGCAGAGTGGGAAGGGGAAAGTGGGGCTGGGGTTTCAGGGACTTCCATGAAGCTGAGTTTGGTTCTGATGGAGGCAAGTGGCCTCTGGGTCATTAAGAGAGGCCCTGTGGCCAGAGGGCATGGCCTCTGTGAGCAGTGTGCCGACACCTCTCTCGGTGTCGGTGGTGGTAGTGGGCGGTTTCTGTTATGCTGTCCAGTGGGTCCTAGCTCATGGCCACACCATGCGACACAGAGCAGAACTGCCCCCAACCTTGTCCGGGTGCCTGAGCTGCTGGGCAGGCTGGCAGGTGAGCGCTTGGCCGTGGTGCCACCACGGCTTGCTCCGTCTCTCTATAAAGACCGGGTCCAAATATTGGTAAGGGTAAGCAGGCACAGGTGTAGACTCCCCACTCTGTCTGGTGGCCCTCTGACCGGGTTTTGAAAGTGGGTCTAGGGTCTCCAAACCCACTTATTCTGCTCTAATCTCTGCGCAGCTGAGGGTCTGTCCTGAGGAGCAAGGCTTGTGGGACTGTCCTGCAGGAGATGTTGCAGACCTGTGCCCGCTGTCCATTGTGCCCAGGGACTATGAATGGAGACAAGAATGGGGAGAAGGACTGAGGAAGAAATCATGAGGCTTAAACCTGCTAATGGATTGAGAAACAGGCGAGAGAAGCTTGGGAGAGGAGTGGGTGTGGAGAAGACAGAGCAGACAAAGAGGGTGATGGAGAGGCAGCTGGAAGAGGTCCACTCACGAAGCCCAGGTGGGACGTTTTCTGATGAAGGATATCCAGTCCTGGGTCAGTGCCCTCAGAAGTAAGGGGGTCAGAGGTCAACACCATTGGCTTTTTGATGTGGGCCTTCGAGGTAACTTTGGCAAGGGATGTGGGAGTCATTGACCAAGATATCAACGGGCTGACGTGTTGCTGGCCACGGAAGCTCAGTCATCTGGCCCCAGGTCGCGATGCCCAGGAGCTTCCTGTTCCTCAAGGCAGTCTGGGAAACATGCGCTCTCTATGAGCCACGCCCCTTCCTCATGGACCAGACAGTGACCCTAAAGACGGCCGTGGGGGAGCTCAGCCCCTACGGGCAGGGTGTTGGGGGCTCGGACAGCAGCCCCTGAGCGCGCGGTCTGTGCTGCCGGGATGGCCTCACCGGTGCAGCTCCACCTCCCAGTTTCTCGGAGACGCCTCTCGAATGCCGCAGCTCATCCAAGCCTCCCTGCACTCCAGCAAAGCACCGGCTTTGTTTTTGCCGATTATTGGAAGAGCTCTCTCTCTCTCTCTCTCTCTCTCTCTCTCTCTCTCTCTCTCTCTCTCTCTCTCTCTCTCTCTCTCTCTCCTGATTTAATGCTATTTTCCTAATATTAAGAGTCTTCGGGATACTCCACGTTCTAACCATGATCCAGTATTTTGCTGTTTCCTTCCTCCACGACATAGTGAAAAGGAAAAAGCCACAGAAATGAGATGGCCTTTAGTTCTTGAAATAGATCACCTTCATACTCATGCAAACGTGCTTGTAAAACATCCATGCATTTGCGAATGCTTTAGAGTCACATTCACTAATGGACATCGGACTGAGATGGAGCTTAAGGTGTCTTATATGAAAATATATAAGGATGGGAAGTGGCGCTGCTTCTCTTATCAAAGTTGGAGATTATTATTGAAATAAGCTCCCCAGGGCTGCCCCTGTGGCTGATAACCGCGCATTAATCGGTGTGTATCCATGAAGGAGGAGAGGGGCCCCTGGTCTGTGGAGTGAATTATTTATTTGTATAATAAAGAAGGAAAGCAGCCCTTGATGCTGCACGCCTCGAGCATGTCTGTAACGGAGCCCTGGCAGGCCGTCTCTGCCTGTGTTTCGGCTCTGAGGATATGACAGTGTCTGCATCTCTCCGCGCTACACGTCCCCTATCTATCAATCTGAACAAATGGTTTGATACTTTCTGCTTCTAATTACAATGACAGCCAATAATTGAAGTAGTTTTTTTCTTATGGATCCTCTGTCGTCCCGGGTGTCAATATTTGCGGCTTTCTCAGAAGCCCGGATGAGCTCTCATCGGTGCCCTTGAGAAAGGTCCGGTGGTTATTTAAAGTCAATAAACTGCTGCTACGTGTTGACTTTCTTCTGTTTTCTTACCATCTAGCATGTCTGATTCCTTCTGAGTAAACCGTTATTTGAGAGGGAGACATTCATTAAAGAATAGATTTTCCAGGTTAAATATTGGGTCACTTGCATTGTTTTGTCAAAGTCCAAGGAGAATTTATCTTATAGCCCTGATGTTGTTGTTCACTGGATCAAGTTGGCACCCAACACCCGGGGCCCGTGCACAGACAAAGCCTTGTATCTGAGGCACACTGTCTCAGAACTTTAACCCACCAGGCTCCCTGGCAGGGAGGGAGAGGTCCCACCACTGGAGCACCACGACGAACTCAGCTCGGCTCCTGTTGTGGACAGTGCTGCAGAGGGCCCCTCCTAGTGACCCAGACCAAATCACCAGCTGGCCCCGCATCCTCCTCAGAGCTGCTCTGTTTGAGCCCCTTGTTGCAGTCCGTGTGTCAGCCCATCGTGTCCAGGACCTTCCTCTCTCCCTGTCCCTCCCCCAATGGAGCGCATGTCTCCTCCAGAGACTGCTCTCTCCTGACAGCTTGGCTCCAGTACACAAGATGACGTCTCGACATCCTTGCACCTAAGGAGCATTCCGCTGTACCCCCCTTTCAAGGGAGGTCGTCTTCCTCGGGCAGGGTGTGGAGCTTGCTGTGTTCTTCCTTCAGCACCACAGGCAAATGCGCCCTTTCATCTCCGGCATCCCTTCCTTCTTCAACGTCCAGCCTTCTCAGCCTATGAGGCAACTGAAAGTTCCCTGGTTGGGGTCAGGAGCACCGTAGTCCTCAAAGTAACATCCTTGCCTGCCAACCCTCTAACGATGCCTCGTTCGGCGGGTTTTCCTAATGCAGTGTGTCTAGTGTTCTCCTGACCGCTGCTTCCATGAGCACTGGTTGTGGATCCCAGCCAGATGAACTTCTTTCCCACTTGGATCTCTTCTCCATTGAGCACAAGGTTGATGGCTGCTCCAGTTGTGAGGAAGGTGGTTGGGTCAGGGTTGTCTTTTTCATGGAAAGGGCGAAGGAGGTAGTACACCTTCCTCGTGGTCATCTTCTGTAATGGAGGAAGTTGAGTGGCCAGGCCAGGTCTGGACCCTGATCCTTACCCTGCTTCTCTGCTCAACCCCCAGTCTGCGCAGACTCTAGTCCCAGACGTGTCCTCCGCCATCATCCGCTCTCCTGCCACGGGCACAGCACACACCGCGTCCTCCCCAGTGAGCAGGCGCTGTGATGGTGGGGAAGGAGTGTGGGCCTCTGCTGCCACGGGCACAGCACACACCGCGTCCTCCCCAGTGAGCAGGCGCTGTGATGGTGGGGAAGGAGTGTGGGCCTCTGCTGCCACGGGCACAGCACACACCGCGTCCTCCCCAGTGAGCAGGCGCTGTGATGGTGGGGAAGGAGTGTGGGCCTCTGCGGCCACGGGGGTGGGGCTCTCTGTCCTGCAGCGAGTTTCTAGTTCGTCTCCAAGCATTAGCGAATGCAGAAATGGTTGCAGGATGACAAGGAGGAAGCCAGAATGTATGGCTATGTCCAGTGACCAAGAAAACCTGACGATGTTTGTTTTGGAAGCCAGGATGATCCTATGGGGCCGAGGGACAAAGTCATGGAAGGGAGCGTGGATGCAGCCCGTGGGGGGCGGCTGTGGCGGGTGAGAGAAAGGCATCCTCACTCACGATGCACATTATCTTGTTCCAGCTCCGCTTTCTCCCCTCTGTGGTAGTAACATAGCCTGGTGTCCACTTGAGACCGGTGAGTGAAGGGGGGCAGGAGGGGTTTAGTCTGTCAATCAAGTCGCAGCTTGATGACCTCATTGGGAGGTTTTTACAGAGATAAATAGCTCACTGGAGGCCAGACCCACACTCTGCCACACATCCCTGTTGACAAGCCACATGGAGCTACACTGATGGAGCCGCAGTCCTTGAGCTCGACGAGCCACATGAAGACCCACACCGGCACTGGGAAGAGATGCTTCCCCCACCACGGGAGCCACAAGACTTTCCACCCACTGACCTGTGAGCTTCCTGCTCCATGTCATTGCATGCGTTGTGTGAGTCTGAAGAGGAATTTATAGATTGGTATCAGATATATGGGCTAATACCAGACTATATCCTTGATCTGGACTGGGCTGGGATCCTTTCTTATTATACAAGTACTCTGATAAAAAGTTCTCTTACACACATGAGTGTCTATGAATCTCTTTCTCTAGTCCACCCGGATTCACCACCCTCCCGCCCCTACGCAACACCTAGGAACCCTTATTTAAGCTTGCCATGTCTTACATGATCCACTCTCTCCTTTCATGTGCAATGCTGGTGCTCAACCCACCCCGGGGTGGGCTATACATTCATATTATCTGCTCCCCCACCCCTCCCCGCTTCCCACCCCTTCAGGGCTGTAATTCTGATGTTTGGGCTTAGAAGAGATGCGAGGGCGGGCATTTTGACCAGCTTGCTGCCATGAGCAGAGGATGTTCTCAGAAACCGACTGAGCTCTGTACCTGCAGCCCAGAGAAGACAAGAGCTCAACTCTGCTCTGCTCTCCGGCCTGCTCCAGATCCCCGACCTGTTCCTGGATCTCCGGCTAGCAGCCACATCCTCTCCACTTTCCAATCCTCAGTTCCGCCCTGTCTTCCATCTTGCTGTCAGCACGCGCAGTCATACTTTCTTATTTTGATAGAGAACTGACCCTGCTTGTCACCAAGCGCCAGGTGGAGAGAACGTCCACAGGTGGCCCCGGGCTGTGCAGGCACCTGGCACTCTGCAGACTATTGGTGAGAAATATACCAAAAATTCATGGAAATTCAAAAGATTGATGGGGAAACTGCAACATAGTTTGAATTTAGCTGACAGCAATGTATAATTAAGGAAAAGTGGAAATTATAAATGATGTTTAAATGTTTATGGGCACTATGCAGTATCACCTTCAGAATAAGCAGAGATCAATCAAAGTTTATGACTTGATGATTATGTAAGTGAATATTGTTTTAGGACCTGGTTTCACATGTAAAGTCTGTTAAGAAATTACTTCTTGTCTGATTTGGCACACAGATGAACCACCTTGACTGGAAAACCGCTCTCGAACCTCAGAGACCTTGCTATTTAGGCCAGTTTGTCTCTGGCTCAGACTCACTCGTTTCTTGGAGGAGTGTGGGAGCTACATACTGTTGGGTCAGCCTGAGGGCTCTGACCTTGTGGTTAGCAGCAGAGCTGTAACCAGATGACGCCCGGAATGCTTTGGAACCGCACCAAGCCGGGGCTCACCGCGCCCGGCCATGACAGTGCAGCTATTCGCTTCACAGAAGAAATGTTTCCCTTTTCACATCCAGATACAAGGACTACAGGCGTGTGTCCGGTTGTGCTAACTGGAATACAGAGGGCCCCAGACAGTTGGTGGAAAAAGGAAATGAAAAGGGCACGGGATTTTCCCACCGACTTCCGGAACCCTCTCTACCACGTGGACCATATCTACATTTTATAGCCATTAAAATGCTTTCAGTGGTGACTCGCCCTAGATTGTGACACGAGAGAAGCCACCACTCAGTAGTGAACAGGTGGGATCCAGAGCGTGGAGAAGCGCCACATTCGTGATGCTCAGGAAAAGGTCGCAGGGTTTGCTGTTCCCGTCATGGTCTCACTGAGCCCTCCTCAGCCCGATGGACAGAGGGACAGAGATGAGGCCAGACCTGCTGACTCCAGGGCACCGCCTCCTGGCTCTCTCTGTTCTCCATCTGATTGGAGTTCGTCTGAAACCCTGTCACCTCTCACAACGTTTATCACGGTAGGCCGACCCATCTCTGGGAAAGAATGTATTTCTTTTTATTTCAAATGGCCTAGTTGTTACTTTGAACACACCCGGTAACTGTAATAAATGGGATCTAAAAACCAAAGTTGGTTCTCATGAGTAGTCATGAAAATCTAAAAACCAAGTTGGCTGTCATGAACATCCTGGGCACAAAGGGCGCAAATGGAAGCGCAGTCCCGTGACTGCTCTGGAAGGACTGGCGTCTCGTGCGTCTCCTGGGTGGGAGCAGTGCCTTTTCTGTTGTCTGTTTTGGTGGCTGCAGCTGATGACATGAAATACACAAGTGTGTCCTCCGTGAGATAATTAACGGTGTCCATTTTTTCTCAGAAAGTGTCTATCACATATGTGAGAACAGGATTGGGCTTCAGCAACGGTGGAATAGGTGAGCTCGTGGAGGATGGAATGCGTGCACACGCTTTCTGAAGCCCCTGCTCCTTCAGCGTCCTGTCGCTGTTGGCAGGCTGGCCATTGTCGTCAGGAGCGACCAGCCCCTGGAGGAGCAGCTCATGCTTGGTGGAGAGAGGGACAGCGATGGCGAGGAAGGCCTCCCGCAGGATGCAGGGGCGCCGTGAGGGCAGCATCAGGAAGGCGGCACAGGCCTGCGCAGTGTTTCTTTCTGCTGCACATTCCGAGTTGGACACAGGTCAAGGGCACCCAGTTCCAGTTACATCATGGGTGGAGAGAAGTGGAGTCTTCTGTGGGTTTGATAGGAGCTGTCCGCGAGGCCCCCCAATAGATAGCATGCTCCCACGCTCCTTCGTTCCTTCGACCTGACCCCTGTCTTCACAGAGGGGAGGGACGCTGCTCATTGAGGATGACATTGTCTCCAGCTCCTGGGACTTGAGTTTCTCTCTCTCCCGCCCCCCTCCCGCCCCTGTCCCCGACCACAAGGACAGCCATCCTACCAAGCAGCACTAACAGCCCTCAGCTGGTGTTGGTGGGATCGCCCTGGCAATGCTGTGAACCCCAAAGTTAGGCCTCGGGGGCCCAGTCAATGTGGCAATGGAAGATGTGTGTGTAGTCATGTGAGGTGAACACGCCAACATGCAGGACTGCTGGGCGTCAACCAGGGTGACGTGACCAGTGCAGAACCAAGCAGAGGCCCCTGAGAGGAGCTGAGCTGAGACAGCCGTGGTCCCCCGTCTGCTCACTCTGTCTGTAGGCTCATGAGCTGCCCGTTGGCAAAGGGCGCACCACTCAGGAGCCTCTCTCTGTAGGCGCTGTTCCCCCTCCAATGAACGGCTGGAGATAAATGTGTAGAAGACAATTCTCAGGGTACCCTGGGGACCCAGCATCACTCAGGGTAACACAAACTCCTTTCAGAAAGCACGGCCCCTTAGCAGAGGCTGCCCCTGTGTGTCCCCCTGATCCAGGTGGGCTAGCCACTGCCAGTCTCGTTACGGGGCACAATACCCAGCCCTGGGCCCTGGGGGTCGAGGGGCCTGAGGGTTCAGAGTATTCTCTCTGAAACTCCATGCCTCTCCCATCAGATGGCCACATCAAGCAGTAGTTCCCCCAGAGATCTGGTGGGGTTTGCTCTCCAACGGACGGATTCAGTCACAGGAGAGTCCCAGAAGGGTCTTCACCTCACGGTCTTTGCGGATGGGGACCTTGCCTTCTCCAGAGAGGCCCACCTTGACCTCGGGTTCAGGCGATAATGGTATAGGCCTTTCAGAACAGACTTGCTGTGTTGCTGGTGTCCACTACTACCGAGTCGCCCCTGGACCCTGGTGGCCCGCACACAGAGGGACAGCGTTTCCCCCAGTCCTGTGCCCACCTCATGAAGCTCGGGGAACACCACAGCAACACACTGGCCTCTGCTGATGGGCAAGCGGTGTCTGTGTAGGAAAGGCAGCGGCCCGGAATCAAGTTGGGTCTCCTCACAGAAGACAAGGACTCTCCCACAGAGTCCTGTAGCCAGGACCTCCTCAGAAGTCAAAAGGTGAGGCTTCATCTCAGGTACTTTGGACATGTGGTCCGGAGGCAGTGGCCCTGGAAAAGGACGTGATGTTGGTGTGAGAGAGGGTCAGTGGACAAGAGGAAGACTATCCAGAAGATGGATTGACCCCATGGCTCAAGCATAACCCCTGGGAGGACAGTAGGGGCTGCACACTTCTTCCTTCTGTCCTAGGCTGTAACTGGTTCGATGGCACCAGGACGCAGTGACCACCGATCACCATCCCATGAGTGCCAACTCTGGGCCACCCTGTGGGCATGAGAATAAAGCATGATCTGGTCCGTGTCACCTGCACCACTGATCCTGTGCCTGAGCCTCATGTTGTAGCCATGTGCCATCCATCTCACTGAGGGGCTTCTCCGTGTTGTCTCCCTTCCACCTAAACAAGCGTGAAGCCCTTTTCAAGGGACTGGTCCAAAATATGAGAGATGCAGTCTCCCCATGCTGGCCTTTAAGGAGCATTCTGTCTGTACTTCTGAGACAGATCTTTTTGTCCTTTTGCAACGCCATAATTTGAATGCACTGATGTTTCCTACATCCTCTGTACTCAATGGATGTGAAAGTTGGACCTATGAAAGTCACACCACGGCTCCCCTTCGTCCTCAGAGTCAAGTCCTTTTTTGTAGACACGTTAAAAAGGCTAGTGCAACAGATGTACCCAAGGCAGTGCACCCTTCCTTCTCCTGACAGCTGATTCCATGCACGCTGATGGTGGATCCAAAGTAGATGGAATGCTGGAAACTTTGGTCTTTCTCCATTTATGAGGAATTCTGGTCTTTTACATTGAGCTGTTATCCATATTGAAGGGCACAATTCTTGATATCCATCAAAAGTGCTTCAAATCCTCCTCACTTGTAGCAAGCAAAGCTGTGCCATCTGCATATCACAGGTTGTCATCTGTATATTGTAGTTTGTTAATTAGCCTTCCTCTAGCATTCCACACGGCAACAAAACATACACAGACCATATTATGACATACCACACACGGAACACACCACACAGCAACATGCCATTCACAGCACAACAGAGCAACATGCCATACACAGAACACACTACACAGCAACACACCATACACAGAACATACCACACAGCAACATGCCATACACAGAACACACCACACAGCAACATGCCATACACAGAACACACCACACAGCAACACACCATACACAGAACATACCACACAGCAACATGCCATACACAGAACACACCACACAGCAACATGCCATACACAGAACACACCACACAGCAACACACCATACACAGAACATACCACACAGCAACATGCCATACACAGAACACACCACACAGCAACATGCCATACAAAGAACCACACAGCAACATGCCATACACAGAACACACCACACAGAAACATACCATACACAGAATACACCACACAGCAACATGCCATACACAGAACCACACAGCAACATGCCATACACAGAACAATCCCACACAGCACATTACCATACATAGAACACACCACAAACAACATACCACACACAGAACATACCACACAGCAACATACCGTACACAGCACATACCACATAACTACATACCATACACAGCACATACCACACAACTACATACCATACACAGATCATACCACACAGCAACATACCATACACAGCACATACCACACAACTACATACCATACACAGAACATACCACACAACTACATACCATACACAGAACATACCACACAGCAACATACCATACACAGCACAACACAGCAACATGCCATACACAGAACACACCCCACAGCAACATATCATACACGGAACATATCATACAGCAACATATCACACAACATACTACACATATAAAATCAGATCCCACAGCAATGTATCACACACAAAGCCACATTACACAGCATACCACATAGAACAATATCATACATCATACCACAAAATAACATATCACACAAGAACATATGGCACACAAAGCCATACTACACAACATACCACACAACATACTATCCACAAAATCATACCACAAAACAACATAGCATACAGAACCACACCACACAACAATGTATCACACAACCACATACCATATATAAACCCATAGCATACAATAATATATCACACACAAAGTCATACTACACAGCATACCACACAGAACCATATCACACAACATACCACACAACACACTGCACACAAAATCATACCACAAGCAACGAACCGCACCGCACAACACTTCACACACAATGCCCGCTGCTCTCAAGGACGTAGTGACCTGCTCCCGGTCAGATTGCACCTGCTTCAACCCTGCGAGGCAGCTGGAGCGGAGCTGGAAACACTGACCTGCTGCCCACGGAGGCACAGCATGTAACATGATTCAGGTTGATGAGGATCCCCGGGGTGGTGCCGGCAGGCAACCCAAGGGCTGGTGGTTCGAATCCACAGAGAGACATGGCACAGCAGACCTGCTCCTGCGCTTCCCCACAGTCCAGGTGCTGGAACCTACAGAGCAGGTGTTCTCTGACAGGCAGGGGCTCTGAGAGTCCATCAGACTCCACAGCAGCCATGCTCCCTGGATCAGGATGCGATGGTGGACACCGGAATTTCAGGGGCTACAAGCGTACTGGGCTCACCCAGCGCGGGGAAGAGGCAATCACCAACAATTCGGGGGGAAAGGGAGAGGGGAAATGTCAGCAGCCCTCGGACACTGCTTCATTTCCACTGACCTGGAAGCTGTGTGGACTCAGGGACACCTGTCTGGTCGGTGCCCCTGCCTGAGACGCTGAGGCAGGGCAATCCCCTCTGCCCTGGCACTCAGCCCTGTTCACCGCCCTCTGTGCATGCACTTTTGTATTGATTTGGCTACATTTTCTGATCTCTGCCTCACTCATAATTGTGCCTTAAGATATTACCACACCCCTCATCAGACACAAGGGGGGCTTCCTGGAGCAGAAGTCTTCATCCCGAGAAGCCCACCGCTCTGTATTCTGCAAACCTGAAGCAACCCAAATGCATCTATGGGGAGCTCCGGCTTCCATCTCTGGGGTGTTGGAGGGAAATATTTGACCTGGTGTCTCAGGACCATTTGTTCCTTGGCTACGTCTCAAGGTAAATATGCAGCTGACCTTCTGGGGGCTTAACAGCTATAGAAGCATGTGTCTTCTGTATAAAAGCCGGTGGGAGAAAGGGGCTGGCAGGTGCATGACTTGGTGGAAACTCAGCAGGTCAGTGGGGGGAGGAAAACACACACACACGTGTGAGCTGTGGACAGACCTGTGGGTTGGGTGGTGAAGCCAGGTTACATGATGTACACCCTCGGGAAATGTAGATCTTCTGGTCATCCCAGAGGGCATTTGCTGATCTGGGGTGAGGCCTTGGGCCCTATTCCACTTGGATCAAGAATTCCAGATGATACCTTTCATGGGCTAATGGGAATGCTCATTTCTTTCCCAAGAATGACGGCGGGGCTGATGGGGCCCAATGAAGACATTTGTTTTCTGTACAATCAAGCAAGACTGCGTAAACATCCTCAGTTTGGGAATTAGTTCCAGGTTGTGTTTGAAAACAGGTTTTTAATTTTTTGTTGTTGCAATTTCTTCTGTAGAACAGACTAGATACAGCACAGCAACACTGCCCTAGAATAGATGCCTGCAACACTTGGGCCTGCAGGAGGCAGCAACAGAGGCTCTGGTCCTGGCCATCTTCCCGGGGGTGGGTGCTCAGAGGGGGTGGACAATTAAAACCTTAATATTTTTACAGATGTGTTGATATTGTTGCAATTCTCTGATTCACTCTAGATTCCACAACATTTTGTAAATAGAGGGGAGTCTGAGGACATGAAACAACAAACACCTGCTAGAGTGGACATGGAAAGTCTCCCCATGACCTCCTGTGGGGTGAACCCACAAAGATGCTCGTTGGAATCCAGCCCTCTGACTCCGGCCTGGGAGGGCACCTGCTCTGCAAGCTCTGGCTGTGTCTGGAGGAAGGCTTCCTGCAGCTCAAGGAGCAGAGCACAGGTGACTCTTGGGCCCATGGTTTGTCCTCTCCGAATGTCTGACCTGACGTCCATGGAGGCGGCGAATGGTAACTGGAAACGGCCTCCATCCCCAGTTCACTTACACGCTGGGTGGACTCAGAAGCATGAGCCCCTGTGCCCCTGCAGAGAGGGATCTTCTTCTAAGACCTGTGCCCCTGACGAGGCAGGACCGTCCTGTCTGCCCTGGCATTTCTCCTTCCCAATCCTCCATCTCCTTTGTTTGTTCTCTGGGATGTTTGTATCCAGACAGGCCATGCGGCCTGCTGGTGACACGCGGGCCCCATGCCTAGGAGGGCTTGGGAGAGGCTGCTCAATCTTGGTATGTAAATTAATTACTAAATCACAATGCAATTTCTATGGAATTGCATTTGAATGCAAAATTAATAATGAATGAATTAATCAAGATTAATTTTATTATAATGGATACCAGAGGATCTAATGATGATTGGCTGCTTGTTCTTGAGAGCCCCCTCATGAATATTCACAGGGCAGGCACATTCCTTGGTCAGGCCCTAGTGTCTGAGTAGATGGAGCTACAAGCCAGGAGCCAGAGGTTACACAGAAACTCCTCACCTGGGAATTAATTTCCGGGCTATACTTCCCATCCCTGGAGGGGGTCCCAGCTAATTAATTGTTGAGAAAATATAAGAATTTTATATTTGGAAAATAAAGGCCCCAGTGTGAGGGAGGTCTTTTTCAATTTTCTTTTTTTTTTTGGGGGGGGGGGGTAACTGAGATGTCCTTCTTTCAATTAGCCTGGCATAGTTAGGAAAATTAATACAACGTGAAATGAGGTTTTTTGGAAATGGTTGGCCTGTCTCCCCGTCTGCATTAGTGAGATTGTGGTCATTTACATTTGATTCGCTGAGGTCTAAAAGTTCTAGGCAACACCTGAATTAAAAGGATGACATCAGGCACGTGTCCCGGTGCAACACTCTCCAAAGGTGCACACGCGCACCCTTCCTGAGCTCAAGACTGGGATGCCGGTGCCCCTGCAGCTCACTTCGGCCTGAGCCAGGTGTCCAGAGCGAATTCCCTTTCCTTCAGCAGCTGGTGCCATGCCACCTTCTGACCGGGTTTTCTTGACCCCATGGTCACACTTTGTAAGCTGCCGACCTTTGGGCTGAGAGTGAAACCGGGGTGGGGTCAGTGCCAGGTGTGAAGGGGTTCTATGGTCTCCAGTCTCAGAGACGCCACTGGTCACTCTCAGACCAGGAGTGGATCCTTCGACGTGAAAAGTAAGGAAATTGGCAAATAGATGTTGCTTGGCTCCGTGATTTCTGTGTGTGTTGAGAGGGGTGGGAGCCCCAGGGAAGCCCAGGCTCTTTTCTCTGCTGTCTCCTTTGCCCTCGTCCCCTGCAGTGGGGCGCAGGACAGCATGTCTGGTGTGGTGACCAGAGGGTCCCTGAGGGTGAGGCACTGCCCTTTGACATGCTTGGACGCCCCTATCATGCCGTGCCTCCAGACACACTGTCTTCCTTGGCTTCTCAGGTGGGTTGAAGCCTGTGACCAGAAGGACCCACAGAGTCCCAGCCTCTGGCCCTGCTGTTGTCTTTGGTCAGATGTGAACAGTGGCTGTAGGTGCAGTGCACAGCCCTGGTGCCGTCCGAATGATGTCCTATGAAGGGGCACATGAAGAAGGATGGGGTGATGCTGCAGAAACAAGCTGGCCCTCCAGAAGAGACAGGAGGGGTGTCCCCTGGTGGCTGCAGGGGGATGGTGGTGCCTGGATTTGGGGGATTCAGAAAGGGCACCGGATTTGTGTATTTGATGACAGTCGCAAGACTGAGTGAAACCCCCCCACCCCCACTTTCCTTCTCCTTCCCCGTAGTTCTGTCTGGGAGCATCCTCTCCACCCTCTTGTTTCTCTTTCTCTTTCGGGTTCCCCCATGTACCCGTGTGGCTCTCAGGGCCATCTCTTGGATGACATCAGCCGGATGGATCTCCCCCTGGCAGCCTGGCTTGTCCCTAGTCCTGAAGTCCTACTGGATGACCTCACAGCACCCTTCACCTGGGACTCACCACCTGCCATGCCTAGCCACCACCCAGACCTGCCCGACACTCCGGCAGGTGTCTGTGACACACCTCCCATGGTCCCCTCAGGCTCTATGGCTGCAGGGGTGCTGGTGGCGGCTTCTGGGGACATCTTGATAGTGTAATAGAGCCCAAGAAGGGTCCCTGCATCCCCAAGTCCAAGAGCTAGATTCTGAAGATTCTGTTATGAGCAGCTTCTGAACCCCTGAAGTAAAATACACCCCTTTGGTTGATTGTTTGCAATGAACTTACATGTCACTAAAAAAATCGAGATCCACTTCAGTGCTGTTTGCCCTCCTGTTATAACCAACCAGAGCAGTGCTGAGTTCTGCAGTGTTGGGAATCAGAAGGGGATTTAAGGCTGGGACCCCGTTTCTTCATGTTAACTTTATTTGTTTTGGTTTTGATCTATCGATCATCTATCTATTTATCGATCTATTTAACTCTTCCCTTTTGTTTGTGGAATATAATGGTTACAAAAAACCCATATTTGATGTAGGTTTTCACATGCACATTCAAAGCCCATCTCATCAATGAAAATCAGTAAGTGTGTCATGCATTAAAGCCGTGTATGTGTGTGTGTGTGTGTGTGTGTGTGTGTGTGTGTGTGTGTGTGTGTCTGACCTTCCCGCCCTCTCTCTGAACTTCCCTCTCTCTTCCCTCATCCCACGCAGGCGCTCTCCCCTGACTCCCTCCGCATCTCTCCAGTTTTATCCTTCGGGGTGAGGACCGTTTCAGCAATAAGAGAGTTGATTCCGAGTTCCGTTCATGGACTGTGTGTGTGGTGGTGAGGAGCGGGGGCTGAGAGCTTCACGATGCTGCTGGGAAGATGAACTGAAATCGGACGTGATTTCCTCAAAACCTGTTTGGAAACTATTCGGTCCGTTTTCTCACAACTCCACTTACTGGAGTAGCTAGCTTCTGTTTCCTCTAGATAGTTGTGTTTTCACCAAGGTAACCGTTTCTATAAATCATGTCATTCAAGGCTCTTTAAAACTACTCCTTATAAATTCTCATAGTGCACATAATTCCATGACTTACTTGGGGACACGCCAAGACCCTGGGGTCATGGCTAGTGCTCGTGGGTGGACCAGTTTTTGCTCGAACATGTCATCAGCCCCCCAAAGTTTGCTTTTGAGTTCTGCTCTAGCCTTCACAAAAGCTAAGACAGGCTCTTCCTCAGTACCTTCCCCCCAATCACTTACTGAACACCCGGACCCCACTGGCTCTGTCCCTCTTTCCCACTCTGTCCCCCACCTTCCACGGCCCAATGAATAAAGAGAGTTGACACACGCCTGACTTACAATCACAGAGAAGTGTTTCCCTCAGCAAGGCTATGCTCTCAGAAGGGAAGCCAATTTTGGTGAACAAATCCCAGCGTTTGCAGGTCTCTAAACCAGGCAGCAGCCCCTGGTGACGTCAGACTTGGGCTTGAGCATCTTAGCAGCTCTGCCTTCACATCTGCGCAGCCCCTCTGGCTCACTGTTGTCCACTGCACAATCTCCCGCTGTTGGGGAAAGAGCCGCTTGCTGGGGGCAACCCCACGTTTGAGCCTAACGTGACTGTAAGCAAGGCCATCCGAGAGCACTGTGGGGTGAAGCCTCCTCTGTGATAAGCAATTTTGTCATCCAGGGACAAGGAGATGGGCTGTGGAGATTAACATCAGTGGTGGTAAGCACAAGGGGAGTCTGCAGACCTTGCAGATGGCCCGGCATGATTCTGGCGCCAGGGTCAGAGAAGCAGCCTTTTGCCTTGGGAAGGGAGACATCGGGTGGCTTACTTTTAAGCCGGGTTGTCGAGTTCTGATGAGCGACCTATCCCTAGATGGTCACCCCACCCCCGCCATCCGCAGCCTGCCTGTCACTGTCTTCTCCACAACACTGGGGCCCAAACCTGTGCAGGTTTAGTCCTGTGGCAGCTTCCTCCCATTTCCTGTCTACAGGTAAGGACTAATTCTCTACCCTGGCTTCTTGAGAACTGACATTAAAAGCAACTTAAATTCTAATTAGAAACACAATGGAAGAGGCTGGCTGGGCACACTTTTGTGGAATTCTTCCTACTCATTAAAATGAGATTTAAAGCTAAGTAATGGGATCTGTCAACCTCAGAAATAACCTACTTTGGAGTGTTCTTTATTACAATCTGAAAAGAGTTTTCCAGCGACGCCCAGGGAGGGAAAGTGAGCAGGCATCTGGATGCTCACTCTGGGGAGGAGCGCTAAGCGGGCGGACCTGCCCTTCCACCAGGCCGGGCTGCTGTGTGCGGTGGATTTGGGGAAGAAGACCAGAGCAGTCACTCCGGGTCCTGGGAATGCAGCTTAGGAGCTAAAACAGTAAAGGGAGTGCTTGGGGACATGCTTGCCATGCTGCCTGCTTGAGAAGAAGACAGGATGTTCTTGGCCACATCACCCAGTCCCTGTCCCCATGACCAAGGGGCCTTAGGCCACCCTGTCTTCCAGCCACCCTGGGAGCTGGGCACCTAGGCCTCTCACCTTTGTCCTGGGGGTGTAGTGTGGAGTCAGCTAGTGGGCTCTGGCTCATAGAGACGCGGCATGAGACAGGAAGATGGGCCACCTGGTCCTGCTGAGAGTGATTTGTTTGCCCGGGACTTCCTTCATTTTCTCCCCCCAGCTGAGCCACAATGAGGCGATGCTTTTCATGGGAGACCTGGTATGCAGGATGTGCTTGAATTCTATAGACAGACATATACAGGGGCATTCCGGATTCTGTAGCCTCTGCCAAGGAACCTGGAACTTTGGCTAGATGGGATGCTCCGCCTGCTGCAAGCCATGAACCTGTGAGGCATATCGACCTGGGTCACCGCGGTGACTCTGTGGTTGCCTGTGGACCCTCTATGTGGAAGACCAGCATTTGAGCCCTGGCTCGTGCACCCTGGACCTGACCACCATGAGCTAGCTCTCAGTGAAGGCTCGCTGGCTGCTCCACTGATCAGTGGGTTTCAGAAGAGATCCCAGGCCGACATGGCCAAGGAAGAGAGGATTCGTGTTCAAGTTTCCCAGCCACTTCCCCAGTACCATGCTTTGTGCTGGAGGCCTCAGCCCTGGTGGCAAAGGTGAGGGTCGAGGGGAGCAGACACGCACACATCACTCTGTTGTGCTTGGTTTTCCCACAGGCACATTTGTTTATTTACATACCACAAACCATGCACCAGGCTGACAGGCCCCATGGGCAACGCAGTGCGTTTTGCTGTGTTCTTTCTCACAAGCCTTCCCCAGAAGAGTTGGCCATCATTCACAGAGCCTTTACCAAGCGACTTGGCCCACATTCACACAAGGCCATTGCCTCCCCTACCCTGAGCTGTTCCGCTATCCTTTCAAGTCGCCACCGTCTCTGTGGTCAGCGTAGGCCATTGCTTAACAGACGCATGCTGGGAGCTGATGCTCTCCTAGGAGAGCGACCTGCCATTTGCTGCTAAGAAGGCTTCAGGGGATAGTTTGCTTGGAGTCTGTAGGTCTGTGGTTGGCACAGACTGGCCTTCATCCTCAGGGTCACATTGTCATTGAGATGGTGCTGAAGGGACCTGCCCTACAACTGATGACATGGAAGGAACCTGGTGTACACACCTTCTCTGGTTACGTGGCAGGAGATGTATGGAAAATACAGAATTAAGGGGACATTCCTTCTAGATCTTCTGGTAGAAGCAGAATAATGCATTTTCATTTCAATACAAGGATCTCTATTTAACAAATTAGGGAACCTGGTATTTTAGAATGAGCCACCAATGTGCTGCAAATAGTCCAGTGTAGACCACTGGGAAGGGAATAGAAGTATGGGGTTCAGAGGGCTTTTACCTGCTTCACGCTGCTCCTGTGTCCGTCTTTGTGCTGAAACAGAAGCTAGTATCGAGGGGATTGATTCAGACTCATACCTGGAGTCTGGGCCCACGTGATCAGGCTCCCGGGGCCATGCTGCATGGTCATTGGTTGGGAACCCCCAGTCCCTCTGCAGGGGCTCGCTGCTCGCTGCGTCTGCAAAGGCCTCCGGCCCCAAGCCCCCTGTCGAGAGGGTGCTATACCTGGAGCGGACGCAAGGGTGATCAACACTATAGATTGCAGGCCCCAAACCCATCTGCTCGTTGGTAGCGTATTCGTGCTGAGGGGAACCAGTCCACCCCAGAAGGAAACCAGGATAAGGAAGGGCTACTTAAGAAGTCTAGAACGAGTTAACTCACTGATATTCTTTGAAGGTCCCCGGGGCGGGCGGGACAAGGAGTGCACACCACGAAGTCTGGCAGAGTAGACACGGGTGACCGTGCTGACGGGAACAATGCACAGCGAGGGAGGTCAGCTCAAAGTCCTCAGGCTAAAGAAGGACCTTGACAACCTTGGCTCTCCTGAGAAGAGCAGGCGAGTCGACGTTAGACAGGTGAGCAGACGTTAGACAGGTGAGCAGGCGTTAGATGACAGGTGAGCAGGCGTTAGATGACAGGTGAGCAGACGTTAGATGACAGGTGAGAAGACGTTAGATGACAGGTGAGCAGACATTAGACAGGTGAGCAGGCGCTCTTGCACGCATAACTGTGCACCGTCGGTGGTAACACAAACTTGCCAGGGATCCACACGGAGAGAGAGCCACAAGCTGAATGCTGAGCAGAGGTGGGAAAAGAAATAGGACCAAATCCACAGCCACACTCCCTGCCCTGGAGTAGAATCCTACTCGTAGAGATCTGACAGGACAGAGTAAAACCTCCCCTGTGTGTTCCTGAGACTGTAACTCTTTATGGGTTTGGAATAAAACTCAACATTTTTCAATAGGCCACTAGAGGCTGTTGGACCCCCAAGACCACGGCTCTTAGGTGCCCTGCATCTTGGAATAGTGCTCCTTCCTCTTTGCACCTCACCTTTCCGACAAACAACGAACAGGCTCCAAGCAGCAGCATTTGCCCAGGGAGCTCTCCAGAGAGGGCCGGAAAGATGATCACAAACCCGGGGATGATGCTCGGGGAAGTGACAATCTTTCTATCGCAGGGACCATGGCTTGCGTCACGGAACAGCCCATGTTTGAACTACTGAAGGCAAAACCAGTTGGCTTTGTAAACCGTCACCCAAAACACAGTAACAACCACAGACAACAATAAGACAACAGCAGTCTCCTCCCGAGGAAACGCAACACACGGGTTTGTATGAAAGAAGCTGAATAATCTGATGGAGCGAACATTCTGATTCTTCACAATGGGGCCGAGCTATATTTATTTGCAGTCGGGGCCTGTATTGTCTAAGGCAATCATGATAGATGTTGAGGAGACAAAGGACTCAATAAACAATAAAACCTGAGCCCTTGGAAGCTTGAGAACTGTGCTTCTAGGGGCCTCCTTCTAGAATGATCCATTCAGGCTAGATTGCAGCACAAGGAGATAAAACAGGAAACGTTGGGGTGAGGCCAAGCTGATGTGATGTGTAGATGTAGATTCATGGGAAATGGAAAATCCCTTCTTCCTAGACACTGAAATTCACTGTTCTCCCCTAATCTTGGATGGTCATAACTGCACGTGTTATGAATCATTACTTATTGATTGGCTTAAGTGCACTCCTGGTAGAGCGATACCACAGCAGGATCCTATCTTTCCACTGACGGCCGTGGGCTGTGGGCACAGAGGACGCCACAGAAGGGCCGCCTTTACTTCAGTGTGATGGGCGTGTGGGACCCAGCATGAGGCAGCGTGCATGGAGGCAGAAATATGACACCACAGGCATGGATTCCGATGCCGTATGAAGGGCGCACAGATCAAATGTATGCAGGTTACAAAACCATTAGCGAGGAGAGCTTTTAGGAAAACCATTTGCTATGACTCATGCTTTGTTCGCGTGTGCATTTGAAAATTAAGTCTTCCTAATTGATGTCATGCACCACGAGTTTCAATGGTTTTCAATGGAAGAGACACATAACTCCAGTGTCATTTGAGCACCGTATTTTAATTGATTAATTGGATTTTCTTGTAAGGTTGCAGAGGAGTTGTAGATAAAAAGAAAAAGAAAAGAAAAGAAAAAGGTTACCCATAGCCTACTCAGCATTGAAAATACCTGAAACCACATTATCGATTGCCTTGATAATTATGGGAAACTGTGATGCCAGGACCCCCTTCCTATCAACAAGTGGATTCCGCTGTGTAGGGGAAAGGGGTGGACAAAGAGAATGGGGGGGCAGGGCAGAGCAGGGAGATTTAACAGGCGTAGTTGTGTGCTACAATAAAGAATGTCTTTAGATTGGGTCGTTCTGTGGACATCTCATGTGTTTGGGTTCATCGTGTAGTTCTCTGAGTTACTCTCACTGCTTCAGAGATGTTATTCATTAAAAAAACCAAAAAACAAAAACCATTTACCTGAACTCAGAGGGTTTGATTCCAACAGAAGCTTGTTCATCCCGGGCACCTTGATCCTGCCAAGTATCTCTGTGGACTGGGCTCACTGACCCCAGGCATGGAATCTTCCATTGCCTTATATATATATGTTGTGGTAGTTACAGAATCTGCTGTCAATTAAGAGGATTAAGAATGAAGGGGTGGGGTAAGCCTGTCAATCAGGGGGCAGCTTGATGACCTCAATTTAGACGATAGGAAATAAATAGCTCTCTGGAGAAGGTTCACGTGCTGACTCCCTATGAGGCCTGGCAGCTGCCAGAGCCACATGGAGACCTCTGCCAGCGCTGCGATGCCTCTACTTCCACTGGATCCACAAGACGTTCTACCCACTGGCCGGTGATCTTCCTGCATTTTCCTGCATTGCATATGTTTTGTGAGTCTGAAGAGGACTTCTAGATTGGTAACAGATGCATGAGGCAATACCAGACTTATGGACTTGATCTGGACTGGTCTGGGATGTTTTCTCAGTGCACAATTGCTCTTGTAGAAAGCCCTTTCTTCTACAGCCATGAGTGTCTATGAACATGTTTCCTTAGTCTACCCAGACTAACACACATGTCAACATGGGACATTGAATAAGGAAGACCAGAGAGGAAGCAGAGCATTTGAATGATGGTTCTGGGGAAGAATATTCAAAGTCCCATGGACGGCAGAAAGAATAAACAGATCCGTCTTGGAAGAAGTACAACCATACTGTTGCTTAGATGCAAAGATGCTGAGACTTTGTCTCATGTGATGTGCACATGTTGTCAGGAGAGATCAGCCCCTGGAGAAGAACATCATGCTTGGTAAAGCAAAGTGGCAGGGAGAAAGAAATATTCTGGTGAGTGTGTGTGTGTGTGTGTGTGTGTGTGTGTGTGTGTGCCCACATGGCTCCCAGCTCCGGTAAGAACCTGTAGGCTGAGGTTAGCCTGTCTGTCAGGCCAGTAATTGAATGGAGGGCAACCAAGATAAATGGCTTTTGGAAGGGCCTTTTCCTCTTTCTCCCTGGAGACAGGCCCCCTCACTCTCTGCTTCACCTCCCTGTTGGCCAGTCACACAGCCGAGACCTGTCAGAGCCTTGTCCTGCTTCCTCAGCCATTGGATCCACAAGACTGTGCACCCACTGGCCTGTGACCTTCCTGTGTTCCCCATCATTGCATGTGGATGCTTGAGATAGTTAAGGTTTATTGTGCCAACCTGGCCGATAAACACACGTGGAATTAACTGAAGGGCTGAGAGATAAATGGCTCAGTGAGCCTCACCTTTCTAGTTCTCGGGTCTTTTGCTTTCTGATGGTTGAACCAGGGTGTAGCTGCCTTAGCCAGTTCCCTACTTCATGGATAGAAAGCTCTCTCTTAGACACTTATATGGGTATCCCTGGAATTGTTTCTCTAGTCACAGCCCTGGACAAGACAGAGGGGCATGATGGCTGAAACAGGGGCTCAGGCCTGAGGACAGTTGTCAGGATGGCCCTGTGGTGCTCTGTGACACTCTGAGTGATCGCGAGTTGATATCTGGCCTAACAGTATCTCCTCATTCTGGTCTTCTTGAGCCCACGGTCTGGGCTCTCTGGGCAGAAAGAGAGGAGAGGGGAGTTTTTGAGAATGATGGGGAGGTTCCCCAGACATCGATGAGCATGGTTGTGATCATGTCAAGGATTTGGGTAATTGAATGTAGAGAGCTAGGGCTAGCAGGAGGGGCCCTGTATCAACTGCTGAATGAGAAAGAGGAGCTGATAAAAAGAGGAGATGGTGGCAGAGGGGCGACTGTTCCCTGTTGTCCCTCAGCCCTGACAGGAACAAGGGGGCGGAGAACAAGGAGGGGACGGGCGAGGCAGAGGCTCTGACCACAGGTACAAGAACGGGCATGCTCAAGCCACAGACCTCTCAACTGGAGCTGCTGTCTGTTTACCAGAAGACCTCCTACCATGCCCGTGCAGGCTCAGTCGGCCTGGAGCCCACCTAGGTTCTGCAGGCTAGCCAACTCTGTCGGAGTCGGCCGGCACCGTGTGTCAAGGGCTCCCTGCTGACATGCATAGGTCAGCTTGAACGCATAGGCTGCAGTGCGGGTGGAGGACGTGGCTGTCTGTCTCCATAGACATGGAAGCTTTGCAGTCCAGCGGGGCAGCCCCGCAGGGTCTGTGTGAGTCCCAGCCGACTGACAGGCAGTGGGACTGGGGTTGTTTTGCCTAGAATTGCAGCTTTGCCCGCGAGAGCATTGTTAGTAATTGGGCCTTTGCATGCATGTCTCCTCCTTCCACCTTCACGACTGCTCACAGCACAGAGACAGCTGATAGAATCTGTCCGCGAAGGCAGACCACCGCATCGTCGCCAATGGACCAGAATATTCGGCAGAGTCAGTGACCAGAGAGATGGCACCAATTAAGACAACAGCGGGTCTGTCTTGTGAGCAGAGGAATCCAGGGGATTCAAAGTGTCCCCTGCTTTAGGTGACCGTGACAGCCTGATGACAATGTGGTAGAAGGCTCCAGAAGTAAATAACCTTTGCACGTCAGTCTTATACCTCTGGGGACACCTGAAAACCGGGCTGGCAAACACCGGTCTGTTCTTGAGGACAACGGCAGGGATATCTGCGTGAAACACAATCTTCCCTTTCTGAGCAAACACTGCACATTCCTTTACCCACATGCAGGCCCTCCCGCTGGCGGTGTCCCTGGTGTGGTCAGCCTCCCTGTCCCCAGGGACAGAGTCACTGCCCGTCTCAGTGCGGGCCCAAGGCTGCCCTGGTTACCTCAGGGTGAGACCATGTGCTGGCCTGAAGACTTCAGTCTGAGGGGTCCCGTCACCCTAACGACGAAGGCTTCCTTTGGCAGACCCCCGGCTGGACAGCGGACAGCACACGGACTCTGCTGCGCGGAGCCTGGCGGCCTCCCCGCCTGCGCCCCATGAAATTGGCACAAATCATCTGGATTTGACCTCGGGAAGATGGTTAGGAGGGACATGAGTGGGCAAACGAGGCGGTAATGGCCACTCAGTGGCTTGCCCTCTGTCCCAGGGCAGTGCCTCTGTCAGCCAGGGATCAAATCAAGACGAATGAGCTGATCCCCGAGGGCTCTGCCTCATTGGGCCCAATTGCATTAAACAGCCGCGTGTTCGTGGAGAAAGATTGAGGGTGCGTCTCGTACACTGAGCTAGAGCAAATGAAAGCACTCAGTCTGTAAGGAGTGGGTGCAGGGCCGCTAACCGCGCTGGCCAGCCGGGGGGCCAGCTACCCAGGTCTGGTGCACAAAGGGGTGGGCAGGGCAGAGTTGACAATGAGGCTGGCCCAGCCTTAGCCCCAGCTGCTGTGTGAGAGAGCAAGGCATTCTCTCCTGAGAGCGGTGCTCCGAGCCTTTGCTGGACCCTGGGACATGTTCTCTCTTCCCTGGGACCCAGAGCCTTCAAGTGTGTAACCTGGATTCTAGTTTTTAACCCTTGTCTTCCTCTAAACTAGCAGTTCTTAACCTGTGGGTCTCGACCCCTTTGGGGATCAAACAACCCTTTCACAGGGGTCACCCAATCCATAACAGTAGCAAAATGACAGTGATGAAGTAGCAACGAAAATCATTTTATGGTTGGGGGGTCACCACAACATGAGGACCTGTATTAAAGGGTTGCCACACCAGGGAGGCTGATAACTACTGATCTAGACGATGCTCAGGTATGCATCTGGGGAAAGACCAACTCTAAGCAAAACCCGACGGCAGGGCTGCCCAGTCGTTGCTGACTCGTGGCCGCCATAGCACAGGCAGTGCCTGAGCTTGGGCGCCTCCACAGGGGCAGGCGGACAGTCTCGTCTTTCTCCCGCACGGTGGCTGCAGCGGGTGCAGGGCCTTATCCACGGTGTCACCACCTCCACACACCCATCATCTAGTGTTCACAGAAGGAGCAGAGCCGCTGCGTGGAGGAAGTCTGTCCAGCAGCCTGCCCAGTGAGGCCAGGGGCCAGCGTGTTCTGCCCTGCGGGGAGGTGACCCCTGGAGGCCAGCTCAGGGCCCTGGGCCCTTGGCTGTGGGGCACATCAACCAGCGCTGGGACTTCCACTGTGGCTGAACGTATCTTGGGAAGTTAATTGGACTATCAGCAGTAATTTAGGAGTTTTTTATAAACAAAATAGCTTTCAGCTTTTAACAAAATCTCCCACAGAGCTTCTCCTTGGGGCTGAGGGCCATCTGAGCCCCTCTGGTGCCACCCCATGCAAGCCGCTCCCCCTCCCGGCCACCCATAGATCTCAGAAGGCCCAGCACCACACCTCAGGGAGTCAGCAGGAGAACCGGATGGCACAGCACCCAGGGCCCTCCTGGCTCTCTGTGGTGTTGGTCTCTTCATGCCACTGCACCAGAACCTCATCTGTATCCTCTGGTCCTAATGGAGAGCAAGGGCCATGGAGAGCTGGCTCCTGTGTTCCAGGTCGCACGGAGTCTCCAAGCACAGGGCCCCTGTTGTTTGTGTGTGTGTGTGTGTGTGTGTGTGTATGTGTGTGTGTGTGAGAGAGAGAGAGAGAAAGAGAGAGAGAGAGGGGTGGGGCGGGTGCGTACAGCTCTCAGTGAGGAGTTCTTTGGTGTAAGAAAAGACTTTGGGTCTTCTCAATGAGACAAAGGCTGACCTTGAAGTGAGGGAAAGTGACTGCGATGGGAAACTTGCTTTGAGCAGAGGTCTGGTGTAGTCTGACCCTGGGCGGCCCCAGCACTAGCATGACAGGTGGCCAGCCCTTGTCTCTCAGAGTGAGGCTGCAAGTCCCAACTCTGTGACCGTTCAGCTGGTAGCCCAGCACATGCTTGAGCTGCCGAGGGGCCACGTGTGTGTCCATAGGCACGCACATAAGGAGAACGTAAAGTTAGAAGATGCTGCTGTTCCCCACAAACTTTTGGAAGGCCCCTCCTATTTACAAGAACATCAGCACATTTAATAGAAAAATCAATTGGCCTCATAAAACCAAATTCCAAACTCACTGCCACTCAGTTAACGATGACCTGTAGAGCCCCCCATGGGTTTCCGAGAAGGTAACTGCTGAAGGGAGAGGAAAGCCCAGTCTTTGTCTGGAGCAGCGGCAAGTGGTCGCAAACTGCTGACCATGTGGATCGCAACCCAGCACGGGACTAGGACAACGTCAGGGCTCATCAAATTCAACTCTTCTAAGTACTGGTTGGTGATATAAGGAATCAGAAAAAAACAACATTGTCGGGGGTTTTAGGTTTGTTTTCATGAAAGATTTATATTTGCGTCTTGCATTCAACCGTTTAACCCTTTCTCAACCCACGGGGCAAACACTGCCCAGAGGCTCCTAGGTTTCTTGGGACGCAGCTGTCCCAGTAGTAGCTTGTGCTGCCACCTAGAGGGGATACATAGAACTGTGTGAATCTGAAGAAGGTAAATCTGTCCCACATCATTGTATCAAAACCCACATGACCTCAAAAAATCATTACCCTTTGTTCAGCATGTCCTCCATCCCTGGAAAGACTGGCTGTTCCGGGACCACCCCCCTCACCCACCCACCCCCTGCCTCCTCTCAGCGGAATGTGACTTGCCCGTGAAAGCAGTGCAGTTGGTTAGGCTTGGCATCCGCTTAATCCTACAGACTCCTAGGTCAGTCTTCACACCTCTGACTCAAGGGGGTTCGGGAAGCTAGGGGTGCGGTGGGGTGCTCACAACTGCATCTGCCTCAGAGAGCCCAGGGCCACTTAGTCGGAGGAGCACGGAATGAGCGCTATCCCTTGAGGGACACCATCCTGGGAAGGTTCTCCTCTGGGAGGTGAGCTTTAGGGGGAATGTTGGCTTTGGGGTCCAGGAGATGCCTTGCAGGAGCCTCTGCCCTGGGAAGCTGATTCCCTACAATAGGGACTTTGTGTCAGATTAGGAAACTTTGGGCAATTCCCCGCCTACCTGGGCCTGGTACCACCTTCCTCTGTGGATACCCCAGGTCTGCTCGCTGCTTAATGGATGGTGAAGGAGCGGGGCTCTTTATTAAGATGTTCATACATTTTAAGAAGCCTGTCCTACATAGACACGGAGACACTGGGTGAGACTAGACATATCCTAATTCCCTCTCAATTTCATTTTTAACACCCTGGAGAGACCTCCATTAGAAATACCTTCCTTTCAGTGAAGGAATTGTCCCTATTAAAATGCAAAAACCCTAAGAAGGCTAACACATTAAGCACTTATCAGTAATTAACACCCCATCAGGAATTAGTTTATCAGATCCCGTCCTCCTTACATCAGCGCTGCTGTAGCGGCTACCCCCATCCTGTTGAGTCACCCTGTGTCAGGGCAGTATGCAGGCCTCCTGCTCCTGTGTCATCCCCTCTGAGAGAGGGCGCTGGACTCCAGGCAGGAAGAGGGCTGCTTGGTGTGTGTGTGGGATGCCAGTGTGCTGCGCTGTGGGCTGGCCTGAGGGGCTGCCAGGCTTGCTGGCAGGGACTGGTGATGGAAGCCAGAAAGCACAGGACAGTTGAGGAGAAGCGAGGGTCAGCTACTGGAGCCCCCACCTGCACGTGCTGGGGAGCCGTCCACTTCCTCCTGCACAGACAACTGACCAAGCTTCCAGGGAGGCCTTCTCCCTGCCTGTGTCCACAGCAACCAACCCCCAGCCTGGACACAGCATGACCTGGCCCTAGGCTGAGCATCTGCTCAGCTGGAGCACTGTCCTTGGAGGTGTCTTGTTATTTCTGGATCGGTTTCCAAGTTCAAAGTAGACAGTCCTTCGGAGTTTCCGCAAGATGACCATCCTCTTTGGGGATGGCCACCATCGCTTTTCCTTCAAGTCCGTACCACGGGCACCTCCATACCTCGTAGTCCTGACCTCTGTGGGTGAGGTGGGGAGCATGGATGGAGGAAAATGAACAAACCATAAAAATGCCCATCTGTTCAGAGCCATGGAAAATTCAGGAGGAGGAGGGCAGGCAGCCCAGAGCCAGGTGTCCATCCTGCAGGCAGAACTGCTGGGCAGGGGCAGGGGTATGGACGGCTTTGGGGTTGGATGTGGGATGGCAGAAGGACCTGGAGCCTACACTCAGGCCCCTTGGCCGCCATGTGCACTGAGAGGTCACGGGGTGCTCACCCAGGCTGCTGGTGCCAGGGCAGAGTTGCCAACTGACCACGACAGGTGACTAGGGACAGAGTCCATAGCAAGGCAACCAAGGCTTCCCACCTCAGCTCACCCTCCCATCCCACAGCTGCCCCTGGCTCCTGAGAGGGGCCCATTCCTAACCCGGCCAGGACAGTCTCACACAATGGCAAGCGCTCCATGCTCTTAAACAATCTGCTGGGAGAGCGGGCCAGGGTTCGTTTTAAAACCAGGAGACAAAGGCAGTGTGGTGGCCTGGACCCTGCATCTGTGCAGCTGTTTTCTCCTCTGTAAAATGGTGGCAGTGCTCAGATTCATACGGCCAGGTCTGGGGTGCAGGGTGCTCAGATCTGAGGTGCTAGGTGTTCAGATCTTGGGTTTTAGATATTCAGGCCAGGGGTGCTGGCTGTTTAGATCAGGGGTGGTGGGTGTTCAGGTCTGGGGTACCAGTCTCAGGTGCACTCAGCCCTGGGGTGTCAGGGTTTCTGCAGAAGAACTCAGCAGGTGTGACCATAAGAGGACAAGAGGAGAGGGGTCCCCACCCGCGTGCTCATGCTGTGTGACTGCCACACCAGGTGGTGTGACCTGTGCTGAACACAAGTGTTTGTGTCTCTGACCTCAAGTTGTGGCTCTGACTGCAGTCCTCGGGGGATCCTGTCCCTGGCCCAGTCCCCAGGGGAGCCTGCCCCCCACAACTGCAGCCTTCAAGTGGGAAGAGCACAGACGCAGGAGCAGCAGGGAGTTGAATGGCCTCCCTGGCCTCACAGTCGCTCTCCTCTTTAGTAAAGGGACATTTGGTTCCATCTTGATGTCATTGTTAGTGGCTGTGGGTGGGTCAGGACTCCCCTCACCCAGGTGGCAGAGCAGAACAGCCCACAGGCCCCCCTCGCCCTGCCCTACTATATGACAACATTCCAGGTTCCCCACTTGAGACACTTGGTTGGTGGTGTCTGTGTGGGCCGCACAGGGCGGCTCTGAGCCGGATTCCTGCTCAGTCCATTGCTCTCGGGCAGAGCTCCATGCTGTTGTCCTCACACCAGGGGACAGCAGCTCATCTGCAGGCTGCCCCCAACCCCCCAGGAAGCAACCCCAGGTGTGAGTCAAGGGTTGGGGAGCCAGCACCAGGTCTTGGTCTTGAAGCTGGGGAGGGGGCACCTGCAATGTCAGACTGCACTTGGGACATGGATGTGTGGTTGAGGAAGTAGCTCTTAACTGAACAACTTCCCTGGACCCCTCCTCTCACCTGCACCTGTGTACCGGGCATTGAGCATTGCGGTGGGAGGAGCAGGAGCTCATTTCCTTCAACATATGGGGAGCCAGAGCCTCCCCCAATTCTTATCTTCATGGTGACGTCATGTGCCCAAGCAAAACCAGGTGCCCCTGGGTTTGGTCCCCAGGCCTTTCTTCCAAGGCACTTGGGAGGAGTGACAGTCTTTGTGGTTGGCGGCTTTGAGGGCCTGAGAGCCCCACTGTGCCCAATGCAATGATGCCAGTTTCACACCTTATGGTTTGCACCCCATTTTCTTCTAGGTTTCACCTCAGACAGGCGCCAAAGTCTAGTTCAGATATTACAGGACCCCTCTTCCTGATGATACATCTGTAGCCTCTCTGGGGTCACCAGACTTCACCTAAGGATGGAAAACGTGGTATCCACCCCTATATTTCACGGGGAGCAAAGGCTACCCTGAAGCATGATGGGTGTCTTAGGGCCTCACCGTCGCATTATGTAAAAGGAGGCGTCTGGGGGCCACCAGGTTCAGGAAGCTGGATCCTGGTTCACAGTTATCCTGGCCGCTTCCCTCCTAGGCCTCCAAGACTGGAGCCTGGGCCCCAGCAGGAGGGGGCACTTGCTTTGGGAAGCCCACCACCACAAATGGATGAGGGAATCCACTATGCGTGGACCCCGGGTGGCCGGTGCTGCAGACCCTGGGCCAGTGTTGACTCAGAGGCTGGCCAAGGCCACGCAGAGAAACAGCGTTTATTGCTTTCTGAGATCCGCAGGTGCTGATGGAGCAAAGACAGATTCAGATTTCCAAAAGAAGGAATTAGAAAGCAAAACTCCCTCCACATTGGTTTCTCTTCCGACAGCGGCTCTCTGCTAACAGCCCCAAGTGTTTACCATATTGAAGCAGTTCATCTTCCTTCAATGAACTTTAATAACTCTGCCAGGTGAGTCCACACGCTCCATACTTCTTCATGCTGTCTCCTACCCTCAACCTATCTGCCTGATCTGCTCGGCCAGCCAACTTTACGGGCACGCATGTGGGGCCCAGCGGGCTCCGATATTACCCTCATCAATAACCCGGCCGGGTCGGCCTGCCGTTTCTCACGCCTCCCTGTCTTCCAGCATCTAATAAGAGCCCTCTGCTGCGGCCGCTGATCAATACACTCGTGTCTGCCCACGGTACTCACGGCACCGCACCAGCACAGAGATGGTTTGGACCAGTCCGGGCCAGCACCAGAAAAAAAAACCCATCTGGAAAAGTACCCTCCTTGGGGGCCCATTTGCACTGTTCACCAATTCATGCATGTCTCTCCTCGCCGAGTCTCTGGGGAGCGGGACAAGAATCTTACTGGGCATCAAATGAACAAGTATTCATTTCAAGATTCTGCCCTTCTAAGTGCATTGGTTGAAAAAGTAATGAGTTAGAGGCTATGTCCTCCATCCTTGTCCCCCACCTCCAGAAGACCCATGAATAAGCTGCAAACCCAGCCTGCCCTGAATCGTGTCCCTAGAGCGAGATGTGTAAAAGGCCCTGGTACTGAGGATGACGACAGAGGCTGGTCCCTTGACCAGCCTTAGTTTCTGCACGTTGTTGGTGGGCAGGGCAGCAGCCCCCCTCCCTGTCTGGCCGGACACAAACACTGAGGGTGCCGCACCCCAGCCCATCAACACAGACCCCGAGCCCATGTAGCTTTGTGCAGCAGAGACCTTGCCGGCCAGCGTCCACCAGTGGGAAAGGAGCCGAGCCTGTCGTTATAAAGGATGCTCCGCTTCAACCCCACAGGGTTTCTTCCTAAGCTGCATAGACAGGGGCAGGGCTGCCCGGCCCTGCTCACCAGCTTGAAGTGGACTTACCAGCAGAAGGAGCCTGGGTGGGGGGTAGGGGGGCAGGGCAAATTCACAGGGAAGATGCTCGGGAGGCAATGGACACGTGACTTTACTTTTGGGCTGGCTCCATTTGTTTAAAGGCTGCGTGTACGTGTGGAGCAGGGTCACCTGCAAGCTCCAGCCTCCAGCCTCATTTTCCAAGGAGGCTCATGTTTCCTTCCTCTGGATATCTGGAAGTGCTGCAACCAGCAAGAAGAAAACGCCTCATCGGGATACAAGCTGTATACTTAGAGCAGGAAAAATGATGTGGCTCTTGTGACGAGGTACCGGGGTTTGGCTTCTTCTTCAAGCAATTGCAGCCACGCAGGAGGACCTTGGCGGGAACAGGGGGGGAGCTAGAAAGGCAATCACTTCAACCTAGGTCCTTTTCTGTGCCGTCTGCTTTCTGTTTGCATTTCAAACGACAAGGACATGTCCAGTTTCCTCACATGGGCGCTAATTTCAATAAAACACTGCACGTGTGCACCTCCCTCGGAGCCTGTGCTTCCTGTGCTGAGAGCAGCCCCTTCACTGACAGAAGGACGTTTCCCCTCGCCGACCCCATCAGCCAGCGGCCCCAGGAGGCACGGTGCCCGGGGACCCTGCAGACGAGAACAGCGTGGTCTGATAAGCATGGACGCATGTTTGGAATGCACCGGGCTCTGCTTTTGTGGAGGGCAGCGATAAGAATCAATTTCAAGAAATATGAGAAACATTTAAAATTACATGGAGACCGTGGTGTTTCTAAAACAGTAGGCTTACTGCTGAGGAGCAAAGCATCTGAAGGGCACTTGAAGTCACCCCCCCCCCCCCCCCCGTGTCCCACAGAATCCACCCAGAAAGCACCTCAGCCACATCAAACCCTCCTCTGTGATGAGCGAGCCTCTCTCATCTCCTTCCTGCCCTGGAGCTGAGGAGCCAGCTCTGCCCTCCCCCCCCTCCCCCCAGAGGCTGCCTGATAAGAAAGGAACCACAATAGCCCCTTTGTGTGCAGGGCTTCTCCAGGACTGGCTGTGGTGAGGAGCTCACAGGACCCTCCAGGAGCCGCTGGAACTCTGGGCTCTCGCTCCCTGGCACACAGCGTTCCTCTCCAGACTCCGGCGTGCACCCCTGGCCTGATGGTAGCACCTGAATAACTTTTAAAAGAACATGTCAATTAAAAGACAAATCAAGCTTACACATGCAATCAAATATCTGACTTAGCAGTAATGCTATAGGGCGGGTTAGAGCACAACTGTCCCTTTTCCTTGGTGGGGGCTGCAGGTCTTTTTGCCAGACCTGTGCACCTTCCTGGGACACTGCTCTCCCTGGGAGTTTCTGAGGCAGGAGCCTGCTTACTGTAGCGTGGCTTCCGCACCCCGGTGACTGGGGAGCACCCTGGGCAGAGCACGGTGCAGGAGGACAGCTGCACGGGGTTACCTCATCCTGGCCACTGTCTGTGACAGGTCACTGTCCTTCCCAAGAGAAGGTCCATTGGACCAGAATGCCCTTCAAGTACTCCCGAGGCTCACCCAGGGGTCAGCCCCTCCCCTTCTGCTTCGGACCTCACAGGAAACAGCAGGACTCAGGGACAAGGGGGTGTCTTAATGTCTGGCTGGATTGACTGAAGGACAAAATAAAGCCACTGCCATTTTATCTCATCTTATTTAGACCATAAGCGATGGGTACGTCTATGGCAGTCCAGGGCTAATAAAAGGAAGGGCTATTGAAGGAAGGCCACAAGTTCAGGGCTCTGGTCCAGCCTTTGGGGTGGGCTAGGGATGTTAGAGCTTGTCACGCTCGGAGTGGGGCCACTGCAGGCACAGAGACAGACTCGTCCTCTGCATAACCCAGACAGTGATGAGCCCCAGGCTAATGAAGCCCAATGCCAAAGGCAATGGGAACGCCCGGGAGGCTTAACCCTGTGCTGGCCCTCTGGTCCGGGCAGCCTGAAGCAAAGGCCAGAGTCTCCCTGTTCCCATGTTTCTTATCCACCTGCCCCACGTGATCGCGGGGAGACAGAGAGCAGGGACTCTTCTCATCTTTTGTGGCATGAGCTGTGCAAGAGCACCCGGAATCCTGGGGAGTGTGCAAGCGGGGCCCCTCACTCAGCGTCGCAGCTGCGTGCTTTCACAGAGAGGGGGTCCCAGGTGGCTGATCAGGGCCTCCAGCACACTGGGCAGCACAGTGAGTCTCTGAAACGCTGCTGATACTGGCCAGGCCTTTGGGTGGCAGGGAGACCCCGGGGCTCTCTTTGCTACGTGCTCAACCACTGACAGGGCGGACTGAGCACTTTCTGGAGGAGGAGAGAGATGGAAGGAAGGCCAGCCTGACGCATTCCCTGGGAGTGGGTGTCCGGGTGGGGCCTCAGTCATCATGTGGGCATCCCGGAGGCCTTTTCTTCCAGGCCAATCACTACAAGGACCATCAGTCAAGACCCAAATGAGAACTCGCGGTAAAGGCTTTGCTGGCGTGCGACCACAGTGGTGTCTTCTCTTCCTCCCGTTCGTCCCTGGCTGCGGAAATCATCCTTTCTTCTGGAGAGATTCTCCAAAGACATTCTCACTGACTGCAGTGACCTCTGCTGATGGCAGGCTCCTCCACCTGAGCTCCCAGGCGCAGCTGTGGGGCCTCTGGCTGGGGAGCAGGAGCAGAGGCTGGCTCTGGGCACACCCTGAGAGACCAGGAGGCCCTCTCTGCACCGGGTCACCCTGCCCTGTGTCCTCCCACAGCCTGGAAGCTGCCACTCCCGGCCTGGAAGGGGACAGTCATGCAAGCTGCGTGTGAACCACCGCCAGAGTCACGGAATGAAGACTCTCTTCCGCACGGACGTAGGCATGCCCTTTCTCACAAAAGAGAGCGACTTCTCTCTTGGGGCATCTGGGGCCCATTCACAAAGCAGCTCCATGGAGACAATACTATTTACGCCCCTGTCTGTGACTGCCTCAGCCTCCAGGAACATACATTTCAGACCACCTAGTCCCAAAGTTTCCGGAAAGCCCACGCTGGCCACCAGGCCAGGGGTTTTCTGCAGCCAGCTGTTCCTGGTCAGGTGCCCACAGCGTTAGCCGCAAGGAGGCGATTGCACACCAGCAAACACACAAACAACCCTGCAGCATCCCGGGTGCAATCTGAATCGGCAAGCTGGAGACCCAGTCACATCCCCATGGCTCTCCCGACAGCAGAGGCCAACCCAGCCCCAGCGCTCCTCTCCCAGACTTGCTCTGGGAATGCCAGCACATCCAATCCCATTGACCCCAGTGGAGGGTGGAGAGGGCCCCAGACCACAGGGGGGGTTCTACCCAGTTGCACCGCTGAGTCGCTTCTGCTTCTTTTCAGGTCCAGCTGTGATTGCTATCGCCTTTTATGATCAGCACCCCGATCAATCTTCATCTTTGAGGATCTAGGGACATTGTGCACAAAGGGACGGTGTGATGTACACACGGGGTGCGGCGCTGTAGCCCAGAGCCAGGGCGCACACATTGTGTGGTCCCTCGTTTAGCCAGTCAGGAACTGCCTCTCTGGGAAGAGTAGCTCCTTCTCCACACTGTGTGCTGGAGGCAGGCATTCCTAAGAGAGGGGGCATGCCATGTGCAATGTTTCCAGTGGGGTGGCGGGGAGCAGGGGGAGGCGATAAACACCTCATTTTCTTCTTGAGGAGAAAGTAGGCCGGAGAAATACTCAAAGCCAAGCTCATTGGTGGCGGTGGCGGCGGAGGCGGCAGCAGCAGCGGCTCTGGAATCGCACAGGCACACCCCCGTGCCTCTGGCTTGTGCAGTGTGGAGCGTGCGCCTGTAAATCTCCCATCTACAGAGCGAGAGCGCTCAACCGCATTTAAACAAGTGCTCAGAACTCCACTTCCCTCCCCGCGCCGTGCCATCTGGGCAGTGACAAGCGCAGCCCCTGCTTCCAGAGAGCCCTTTGACTGAGTGTCGAATGGCGGTCCTGAAGAATTTGACAATAGCAAACAGGAACCAGGCATCCATTAACACAATCAGAAAGTTAAGAAGAAGAAATTGCTTCCCCGAGAACCAATTATTGTTTGCTACTCAATAGTGCCACCGCATGGAGCGACATTTGAATATAATCCAGCTCATGGAGGCTCCCAAAGCGGCCTGTAAATAATACCTCACACACTCCCCCGGCGCAGAGAGCCAGCTCTCCCCTTCGCCTCTCCCAAGCGTGGGAAGTTCAGAGGATTCCTCTGCACAGGCCGGCCGCTCTCCAAGAGCCACACGCAGCGGAGAGGAACGGGACCGCCAAACGGCTTTCTTCCATCAATAAAAAAGGGGCCATTTGGTAAAAGGGTGCATTACGCATTTTCTATTTAAATCAGTTTATAAGAAGCAGATGGCAAGCCTTCCTGGGTAAGAAAAGAGGGGGTTATAAATGAAATAAAGGGGTTTTCCAGCCGAGTTCTGCCCTCTCTGTCATTCTCCAGGCACTTGTTTTTTCTGTAATGACCTAAGTGGTGGGGCATGCTGTTCCTAGGAGTCCTTCCATCGCTCTGGGCTCCGGCCCGGGAAGCAGCAGAGGCCAGCTCAGTCACATGGGCCCCAGAGACTCGGGGGCTGCAGGAGGGGCCCACACAGGTCTCAGACCAGGGGACCAGATGCATTCCCGGACAGTCTCCGTGTGCATGTGTGTGTGTGTGTGTGTGTGTGTGTGCACGTGCACAGGGCCGGCTCCTCCACACTCTGATAAAGCACCTGTGATTTCAGATCTCGTGACCGCCCCTGTCCATAGGCTGTGAAGTATAAACTGCAAGTCAAGCAACTTTCAGAATGTCGTCTTCTTCTTCTTCTTCTTCTTCTTCTTCTTCTTCTTCTTCTTCTTCTTCTTCTTCCTCTTCCTCTTCCTCTTCCTCTTCCTCTTCCTCTTCCTCTCCTCTCCTCTCCTCTCCTCTCCTCTCCTCTCCTCTCCTCTCCTCTCCTCTCCTCTCCTCTCCTCTTCTCTTCTCTCTCTCTCTCTCTCTCTCTCTCTCTCTCTCTCTCTCTTCCCTGTGGAGGAGGAGGCTGGAATAAATTGAAGTGACATTTAACACCCTTTCTGCCACCTGTGAATGATCCTGAGTCTCATAGATGGCCCCTCTTTTTCTTTCCTCACCCCACTCTGTCCTAACTGCCCCTCAGGAAGCTTCCAAGCAAAGCTCAGCCTGCCCCCCTTCTTGCCCACCCACCCAGGAGAGAGCAGGCCCAGCAGGGCAGGGCAGGCCTCCTCCCAGCCCTTCTGAGCCATTCAGCCCCGAACACCAAACTCCCAACACATTTTTTCCCCCTGCAACTGCATTAATGAATCCAATAAATAAAGCATTGTATCACCCAGCCTGGATGGACATTAATTTTAGAACAAAACATTAATCAATTTAAATTTATGTACTAATGCAGACACAATCAATTTCAACTTCTTATGACAATTAGCCAAGCTTTTGCTACATCCCTAAAACACACTGACCCATCAATTATAGTTTGCATCAAGCCCCGTTAATGGCACCTCCTTCTTCCCGAGGCTGTCAGCCTCCCTGCTGATTGGTCAGTCTGCAAGCAGCCAATCGATTAATATAAATTATACATGCACGGGAAGATGGGTTAATATCATAAGTTAATTTAATTAATTGTGCTTGATTAAATGAGGTGCTTTCATTAGCGCACTTCGCCACGAACCATATATACATCATCATAATCCTTTTACAAATGCAGCCACCCGGGCTGCCCGGACATGAGCGCATATTCAAATTACCATCCCCAGCCAGGCAACCGCCTGCATAATTAACAACCAAAGGAGCTTCAGTCACTTAAGCTGAAAAGAAAACTGTTCACATCAAGCTCTCTGATACTGTTTAAATTGAAGATGCCATGGGTAAACGAAGGTGAGCAGACAATGGTAATTAAAAAGTAAAAAAGACAAGGGGGCTTGCTACTACTGGAAGTGGAGTAGCAGGAGGCCCTGAGGTCCCGGCTTATCATAACAGAAGCTGGCAAGAGGTGGCCCCTGCCTGCCTCTCTGGGGTCCCTGCGAAGTGGGGCTCCTCACAGGAAGCAGGGGCAGCAGCACTGAGTGGGTGTCAAGCTGTAGTGGCCTTGTGAGCCACAGCGGGGAGCAGGGCCAGCATGAGGGAGGGGCACTGCACCATGCTCAGGTGAGGAACGGCTGTGGGGGGTGGCGCCCAACCCCACTCACCAATCTAAGCATCACTTGCAGGCAGCCACAGTGATGGAGCTGCACCTTCCTCTGCCGCTGGCCCATCTGCTCAAGGATGGCGTGCTTTCAGTGGATTCCCCCAGACGGCATGACAGGGCCGGCATAAACTGCAGCACATCTGATGGAAGCCATCCATTTATTCTTGGCGCAATGCACAGCGTCCCTGGACTGGCGCTCCTGAAGATTAACCAAGAGGAGCTTCGCCCCTGCTGGCACTGATCTGCCAGGTCACACGCGTGCCGTCCCCAGCACAGAGCCCCCGGGGCAGAGGCCAGAGTTCAGGGACAGGAGGACCTGTGGAAGGATGCAGAGTTCAAAAGAGAGCCAAAGTTTTTCCTGGACACTGAGGCCCAAGTTCCCTCCCAATTAGGTACCTGTCCAATAGGCAGGATGGTGCAGTGGGCACACACGGCTGCTAGTCACAACATCAGAAGGTAGCCTAGCCTGTAAGGCGTGCAGACTCAGAACCCCCAGAGGGCAGTTCCACTGGGTCACTGAGGTCAGAGTCAATTCGAAGGCACGTGTTTCTTGTTTCTGTTTTTCAGAGTGAAGTCAAGTGGGCTGTGTGGATCAGGGGCATTTGTCGTGACTTTTACAAAGGATCGTGGCTTCTACTCTGGAAATACACCATAAACGTAGTCTTCTACTGCATACACATGTCTAGTAGTGTATCGTAGGAAAACGTGCCAATGTCAAATAGGGTCTCTCCCAAACCTTGCACACACACAGGGTTATAGGACACAAACCCAAAATATGTGGGCAGGGTGGGATGGGTCTCAGGTAAGATTCGGCACAGCAGCAAGATATCCTTGCTCCTTTCCATGCCCACCAAGGGCAGCTCTTCGCCTTCTACTTGGACAAATGGATGTCAATGCAAGTGCTCACAGAGGCCTGCTGCCTCGGGGGGTGAGCCTCATTGACTCTGTCTGAGGACAAGAAGATGGAGACGCTCCACAGCGCTAGTCAAACCCAGGCCAGGGGCCGACAGTGGAGCAGAACACCAACTGCTCACACTCGAGTTCCAGTGAAACAATGAACCCTGTCCAAAGGGGACAAAGTATGACCTCCAAGACGTGCCATCGACATCCAGGGACCATTTCAGGCATGCATGTGGCACATCAAACACCGAAGACTGACAAGCAGACCAATTGTGGTACCATAGCCAGGACTCATGTGCGGAGAAAGCAGAAAGGGAAGAAAGGAAGAAAGACTCCAGGGGAAAAACCCGAAAGACAAGAGCACCAAAGGAGCCAGCCAAGTGCTAGCACTTCTGGAAGTGGAATATGATCAGTCACCGGTGACCTTGAAGGTCTAGGTCCAGGTTACACTTAAGGCACCAGTGAAAAACAAGGCTCCATAATTGACAAAAGACCGACTGAGACATTTCAACAAACAGATGGAGTCCAGGAGTGCCCATTCGTCTAGGCCAGTCTGGAAGGCAGCTGCCAGGCCTGCTGACTGCAGGGTGTCCAGGGTCATGCCTGTTCCAAACCCAAGCGGGTGTGGACATTACCGAGCAGTGTCGTTAACACCACATGTGAGCAGGTTTGGCTAAAGCAGTGCATAGAGGGGGTGCCGCAGGAATCCAATGAGACTCAGAAGAGGACACGGACCAGGAACACGACAGCTGACGTCCACTGGGCCTGGACCACCAGTCGAGGAAGGCAGAAAGACGCTGACTCTGACGAGACAGGTGACTGTGTCGCTCATAGTGAACAAACAATGAGAACCCCGGAGCATTTAGGTGGGCTCCCGTGGAACCTGCCGTGAGGCCAAGGGACACTTGTTTGGACAGACCAGGGGGATACTGAGTACATGATTTAAACCTGGAAAGGCGTGTTTCAGTGTGGTACCCTCTCTTCATCCTATGTGATCTGCATGCTGAGCCAACAATCTGGGAACCTGCGTTGGAGAGGGCAGAACTCCACCTTAGGGTCATAAGAAGCCAGAACAACCTGCCCATCGCTGCCAGCTGGCAGCCAAGAGGACTTTTAGCATTCACCGAAGAAGACCAAAGACTACAGTGTGGATCAGGACTCGACGGAAGACAACACAAATCCTCACAACTGGACGAACGAGCAATGCCATGATAACTGGACATGAAAGACTGCCGTAGTCAGGGATGCCACTGTGCTTGGATGCACAGCTGGTGCTTGTGGACACAGCAGTCAGGAACTCAAATCACGCTCCGCACAGGGGCCTGCACCCTGCTCCGTAAAGGGTTCAAGAGCCAAGACGTCATCTTGAGGGCGAAGGGGCCCCTGATCCAAGCCAAGGCAGCCTCACCCCCTCATGTGCGTGAGGCAGTCTGAGAGTGGGTAAGGAAGAGCGGGAGGCAGTTGGTGTATTTGAATCATGTCGGTGGTGGTGGAGAATATGGAATATGTCAGGATTGGCAGCCAGAAGAATACATAAATCTACTCAGGCAGGATGCTCCTTAAAGACCCAGATGTCCAGATTTATCCCACGTGCCTCAGGCATGTGGTCAGGGGGGCCCAGTCCCTGGAGAAGGACGTCACCCTCTTGAAGCAGAAGACCAGCCAGATATCCAGGCAAACAGAGCGGCTGGGACAGAGTGCTCACATGCAGTGGACAATGGCCACGTGACTGGCGCGGTCGGGCGGGTCTGGCTCCTTTGCCCGTGGCATCGTTGAGGTGTCGGTGCCACCAGGGCACCTCGCAGCAACGTGAGCTGGTGAATCGTGGTGGGTGAGGAAACTCATGAAAGTATGCATGAAATCTGGGAGTCTTCCACGGCTGCTTCCAAACGCGTGCCCACATGTTTGCTCAGGGAGAGCCTGGGATATTCTCTCTAGCAAGAACGTGCACAGGTTTCTTACCCAGCAGGGGCACGCAGACAGCTGTAGCAAACAAAGAGAATGTGAATTCCAAACACGATGGCAGAATTGAGCCTTCAAATGAGGATGTTCGAGGGGGGAGCACGGGGTGCGTGCCCAGGCAGCAGAAACTTGACCGCATCTCTCCCCCTAACACAGACTAGGAGATGCCCGCAAAGGACGCCACTGTCACGGAGAGCCAGCAGGAGGACAGGTGCTCGTGCCAGAGACGTCGTCCTAGTGTGAGCTCAGGGCTGCCGTGCTTCGCTACGGAGAACAGCTGACACATTGCAATGATGGTGATGTCGCGGAGGGAGGGCCCACAGCGCCCCTCAGCCGGACACGGCTCCTTCCAAGGAGGAATGTCGGGCTGCGAGGTTCAGCCGTGCCCAGAAAGGCAGTGAAGTCTGCTTTCTAACATCTTAGCTGCCCCTCGCCTCGTGGGAGGGACAGTCAGAAGACCCCTGAGGTGGGGCTGGGTCACCGGAGAGTGGAAGAGATCAGACACTTAGCATGTAAAACGATGCTTTGCTTTCAGTGCACACCTCGGCTACCTGGACGTTTCCTCTGTGCCTCCTTATGCTTTCCTCGTTTGGTCACACAGCCACGCACCAGCAGAGCCCTGTGCTGTGGCAGCTGATACATCCCATTGCAAAGCACAGAGTCAGCAGTTCCAATCCACCAGCGGCTCCTCGAGAGAAGAATGAGGCACTGAGCTCCACTTAAGGCTACAGCCTCAGAAACCAACAGGGCAGCTCTCCTCTGTCCTCTGGGTTGTCGGACCGGATGGCAGCAGAAACCAGCTTTAAGTCAAAACTGTGAGGTGAGGTCCTCAAGCTTTGCTTTTCTAGAGCATGTGGACCAAAGATCAGACACCTGTCACCCTCCACATATTGTGGGTGAGTCGTTTATGAGGCCCTGCTGCATACTGGGCATTTTTGGAACTCTGCGGCTTAGGTGAGGATTTACAAAGCAGGCCCATTTTTCATTCAACAACTCATGCACGGTTTGTTTCGTCTCGTTGTTTGCAATTCTCACGGTGTGATGTCTGAGATCCTGCTTCGTCCCCGTTTCCTCTTTCCATGCTGCCTTCTTTCTTATCATTTCTGAGCTGGGTCCTCAGGTGAATGCTGCCCCTGGATCTCAAATGATGTGTCTCTTTCCCAAAATAGACCTCCCTGTTGGGTGGTTGAAAAATGAGCGTCAGTTCCAAGCTCAAAGGCTAACTAAGAGACATTGATAGTCTCAAGGTCCCCCAGTCCATCAGCTAAGCCTGGACCTCGACCCAAGACCTCACACTCAGAGCAGTTGGTGGGGGTGGGCAGGCACCACGTTGCTCTTAGGGACACGGACCTACTGGGGACACGGACATGTAGGTTGTCCATCAGTCCAACTGAGGTAGCCCATGAGTCCAATGTTTCCAGGTGTCTTCAATCTTCTTCACTCTTTTTTATCTCCTGACCCAAATCTCTGCTCACCACAATAGGGCACAGAACAGGGTCTTTGTGGATTAAAAACCCCAAACCAAACCTATTGCCATCAAGCTGATTCCAGCTCATAGCAGCCATATGGGACAAGGTAGCATTCACTGTGTGAGTGGAAAGCCCCGTCATTCTCCCGTGGAGCGACTGGTGTTTTCAAACTACTGACGTTGGGGTTACCGGCCTGACATGCAACCAAACTGGCCTGGGGCTCTGGTCTTTGTGGACAATGCTGTGCTGCTCAACCTCTACTCCCTGATATTGTAGGCCTGATCCCTCAGGCCCGGCAGCTCATTCTGTGAGAGGGAGAGAGACGTGTTTGTAGCATGCTCCCCTGCATTCTCTACCATATTCACAGATATATTGGCAAGGGAAATTCAAAACTCCAGACTCATTGTCATCCTCCCAATTCTCAGGCACAGCGACCCTGTAGGACAGAGCAGAAGTGCCACTTGGGGTTTCTATGGCTGTAAATGTTTTTGGGAGCAGAAAGCCTGATCTGTCTCCCATGGAGTGATGGGTGGTCTCGAACTGCTGAGCTTAGCAGCCTGATGCATATCTTCCTAGGCCACCAGCACTCCACCCATGAAGATCATCTGTGAGGCCTCTCTCTATGTGTGGACATAGTTTCATCCTCCCTCCCACGTCCGTCACCCTGTGTTGTCCATCCATGGTTCTACTCTTCAGTGGCTGTCCCTGCAGGAGTGTGTGCACAACAGCCTCCTCTCAGAGGCAGCAGTCTTTCTGGCAGTTAGCTGTACTACTATGGTTTGTGTGTAGCATGCTACCAGAAATTATGCTGGTGGTCAGTCAAATCCTGGAGGGTCACTCATGGTGCACAGCTTTCAGCAGAGCTTCCAGTCTAAGACAGATGATGAATAGATGCCTAGTGGTCTACTTACAAAAGCTTCCAGTGGAAGTCCTGTGGACCACCGGAGAGCTAGTACTAGAAGAGGAAGCCCCTGTTTTGCAAGTCACTTAATGTGCCCCATGGTCTGAGCCCCATCACAGACTCACCGACCCATCCATGGTGAAGATGGGATGGGCTGGCAATGTTTGGCTCTATTTGTCACACTCTCCCCACTCCTTGAGTCAGAGTCGACCAGGTGGCAACCAACAATAGCTGGAGAGAAAAGCCCTAAGTTCCGTAGCTGTCACCTCTCAGTTAGCCAAGCCTTGCTAGCATGAAATCCGCATTACCTGTCTTACAGAACCATATTTACTGCACACCTAGCACTGTGCTCACCAATAGGAAATTGCCCTATCTGGCCTGAGATTATGGAACGTGGAAACAGAGCCTGGACACAGCCTAGGGCAAGGTCATGCTCAGATTCCTCCTTGTGCTTCACACCAAACCAAGTCCACTGCCACAGAGTCATTTGGATCGACTTCTGGATAGTTAGCTGCAGGCTGTGAGGACAATACTAAGAATATCACTGATGTTATCCCGAGAGTGTATTTCTTTCCTTCATTAACTTCTTTTCTTATTTTTTTTAAATGTAAGATCCTTTTATTGGGGGCTCTTAAAGCTCTTGTAAGAATCCATACATCAATAGTATCAAGCATAATGTTACACATGTTGCCAACATTATTTTCTGAACATTTACTTTCTATTTGAGCCCTTGATATCAGATCCTCTTCTCCCCTACCCCCTCATGACCTCTTGATAAATTAAAAATTATTATTTTCACATCTTACACCAAGCGCTGTCTCCCTTTCCCTGTGGTGGTTTCTGTTCTTTGACCCCCTCTGGGAAGAGGGTAGTTCTCTGTTCCAACCCTCCTCATTCTCAACAATATGTTTTTTGTTTGTTGTTTGTTTTGGGTCTTCTTATACCTGCTACTTGATCCTGTCGGCACCTCATGATCACACAGACTGGTGTGTTTATTCCATGTGGGCTGGTAGCTTCTCTGCAGGATCGTCGATTGTTTAGCTTCAAGCCTTTTAGACCCCAGATGCTGTATCTATTGATAGCTGGGCACCATTGGCTTTCTTCACCACATTTGCTTGTGCACCCACTTTGTCTTCAGTGATAATGCCAGGGGGGTGATCATCACAGAATGCCAGGTTGTTAGAACAAAGTGTTCTTGCACTGAAGGAAGGCATGAGCAGAGGCCCAAAATCCATCCACTTTCTCAGTGGATTGCCATATAAATGCATGTACATAGGCCAATACCTCTATTTTTATTAATTAGTATATATGCATAGGCACACACCTATGTGTATACCTCTCTCCATAGTTTTGCTTCCTAGATCTTCCCTCTGTTCCCTTTCACCTTCCTCCTGCCCCAACTCCATGCCTTTCTTTGCCTCGTAGTGATTCCTCTCAGCTAGATTACTGTTGCTCCAACAGCCCAGGATCTCTACACCTTTCTTGTTGTTTATTTTAACTGCACAGCTGTTCTCCTGTCTATGGCACTTTGCTCACTCTTCCCTTTCCCTCGCTCCTCCTCCCTGGAAGTCCCTCCATTGCTTTCTCTCTGAGCTTGCTTCCCATGCCCATCTTATGTCGGTAGGGAAGCCAACAGTAACGGAGACCAAGCTAAGAGAAAACCAAAGACTGAATAAAATGAGAAGAAAAGGAAAAGGAAAAGCATATATAATTCCGGGTCTGTCCACTGACATTTTTGACTATCTCACCACCAATCCTGGAAGAGGTTCCAGGCCCTGCCCCTCCTAGCCTGAGGTCTATTTTGTGGGCTCCTCAGGGGTTTTGTGGCTTGGCTTTGCTTCATTGCTGATACGTTATTTTATTTTTTACAGATTTATTGGCATATAATTCACATAATATACAATTCAATAATTCAATAACATTAATAAATGCTTTATAATTATCACCACAATCAATTTTAGAACATTTTCATCATTCAATTTATTATCTGCTCATTTCATCCCAACTTCCTGTCACACCCCCAAAGTCCACTATTGTTTCTGTATACTCCTCTCTCCTGGGATCTGATACAGGAAAAACTCTTAAAAAAATTAAATTAAAAAAACCCCACAAGAACAAGGAATAGCTAAAACAAAGTAAATAGGGAAAACCTCAATAAAAAACAATGCATGAAATATTAAAATTTAACAAATTTAAATTGGAGCAAATGGGTGATCAAATAAATGATAAGGTGTTACATTTTAACCTAACTGCATCTGGGATAATCCCCTCTCCAATACATTCATTATACTCCCCAGGCTACGCCTATCCCTGGTCTGTGGTTGGAGAGGATTCTCCAGAGGCTTAGCCAAGTGTGTTTCCTGTCCTTTTCCTTGTTGTAAACTGAAATGGGTCAAAGGAAGATCAAATGATGAAGCATTGCATTTCGCTTAACTTCGTCTGCAAAATACACGTTGCGATGCTCTGTCTGATAGCAGGGCTATCTCACACCCAAGGATGATCAGAGGGGCTTCGCTGGGGGCTTAATCCGTGCATGGATCCTGCAAATGAATTTTGGATGTTCACTGTCAGCCATAGCCTTCTGCAAACCAGTTGTTCATAATTTAAGTTCTGATGCCATTCTCTCCTTCTGATTTGAATTTTATTATTTACAATCCTCAGTCGTACAGGCTGGTGTGCTTCCTCCATGAACTTAGTTGACACCTCACTTAGATGGCTGCTTTTTTGAAGACAAGCCTTGAAGACTCCGATGGTATTCCTCTGACAGCCGGGCACCACCTAGTGTCTTCACCACACTTTTCGACAGCAGGTGCATCTCCAGTGGTCTCTTCATAAAGGTGAGCATCAAACAGGGTTTAAACTCAAACTGCATTCATGTTTGTATAGTTTACATATGTCTCTTGTTCACCTTAAGACTCCGTTGTTATTTTATGTTGAGAGCATTATCAATCATCCCCCTGGGGCCTCAATACCACGGCCATGAAGTCAATGCTGACTCATCGGGGCCCAATAGGGAGGAGTAGACTGGCCCCTTTGAGTTCATGAAATTGTAAATCTTTACAGGAGCAAAAAGCCTCATCTTTCTCCTGAGGAGCTGGCTAGTGGTCTTGAACTGATGACCTTGTGATTAACAGCCCAATGTGTAACCCATATGCATCAACAGTGTGATTAGTTTAGCCAATGATATCGAATTTAAAACACTTGCGAAAAGGAAACTTTACTTGAGTAAAGGCGAGCTATGAATAGCAGTGCACAGACTATTGACTTTTGCAGATTAAGCTCTTAAGTGACTGGACACTATTTATACACACAATCTGGGGTTGGTTATAGGGGGGAAATTTCCATAACGTGCATTCACAACAGCAGATTCATGCCTACCAAGCCAATATGTCACAATGAAGTAAGGAGGGCCGGATTTCCTAACAGGAAGTAGGTGGTCATGCTAGGCCACCTTCATTGGGCACTCTCAATGAAGGAGTCCAACTTGCACCAGGCCTATGCCTTAGGCTATTAGTCACGGACATCTTCTCACACTTGGGAGTTTCAGCCTTAAGTCCAAGGGCCACAGGCAAGTTATAGGTAAAGTCTAGTTTGCTGATTGGGGCTTCTATATGGAGTCTTTCTGGGGTGGCCTGCAAGTACGTTGTGTGCCCCACAATAACAGTCTAAAGTCCTAGTTGACAACTCTATACAGACTGGGTCTCCAAGGCCTTCATAGAAACTAGGCCAAAGGTGTCTAGTTAGCAACTTAGTATGAGGCATGCTCTCTCCTTGGGTTCTGCATGAGTACTGTGACACAGTTTACCCATGGTGGGATGGTGGTCCTCCCTCTACATGTTCTCCCCCACCCCCGCTCCCTGCCCTGTGGACTTGCCTTTTTCAGTAAGGTAGGGCGGTGTCTGCTGCATTGGGGTGAATTGAGCACAGTCTTACATGGCTGCAATGATCTTCTGTCCTTCCTCATCTTGAGGAATTGGTCTGAGGTGAGGCCTCCTGTGTATAAATGTACGGTGTACGTTTGATGGGGGCTGGGGGTGCATACATGGTCAGCGGAAGCTAGATAGGCTCCCTTCCTTGAGTCAGGATTCGAAGAGGACATGGTCTGGGAGCAGGATAATTCACACAGCTGCTTCAGAACACATGACATCCAATGGGTCTGCCTCAGAGGCCTTGCGCTGTGTGGAAGAAGCCAGACAAAAGAGACCACAAAGTGTGTGCTTGCAGGTACACGAAATTTCACGCAATGGCAAACCTGCAGAGGGTAAGGGATGCGTAGTGGCTCGGGGAGGGGGGTGAAGGGGGCTTGCAAACACACATGGTGGGTTGCATCGGGAAGATCAGAATGTTCTAGAACTGTGTGCGTGGTGGCAACTACCCAGCTCTGTCAACTTACTGAAAATTATAGAGCAGTGCATGTAAAAATAGATGAATTTTGTGGTGTGGAAATTCTATCTTAACATACAAAGAAGGAGGAAATGAAGAAGTGGCTCGCTGCCATGGAGCTTCAGGCTGTATCTCTGTGGCAGCAGGCCACCTCCTCTTCCACCCTTGGAGCAGCCTGTGGGCTTGAACTGCCGACCTGCAGTTAGCAGTCCTGAAATTCCTGAAATTGAAATTAAGAAAACTCCTTTTCAGCTTGATTGCATTTGTGACATTGGGTAAATGGCATGACTCATTCTTATTTTTGTTTTGTATCCTTTTTCTATTTTTAGATGCACACTCAGAAAAAGGGCCTGGAGGCTTCTGGAAATAAATTATTGTGTTGTCCCTACGTTTGCTGCCACCCTAAAGAAGAGCTTTTCTTCGTGGACATCTTTGCACCTTGGACCTGGATTGATATTTTCATGATTCTCCCTCCTAGACAACTGCACACTGACTTGACTAGAACCCCTCGTGAGAAACTGTTCCTGAGCTGACAGAAAGCTTCCCATCACAGCCTTGTTAGCAAACCTCATAAAATAATTTATTTGAGCATGCTTCTTTTAAATTTACGGTTTATACTCCATGTTAGAACTTGATGTGACTAGTGATAGTAGGGGTTTAGGTTCTCAAGAGCCAGGTAACATTTATAACTTTGAAGTTGGAGACCCCATCTGAGTGGGTTGAGCTATGTTTAGATAGAACGAGAGAGAGATGGTAAGGAGCAGCCCACAGGTTAATGGAGTGGAAGGAGCACTTGAAGCCATTCATTCCATTGTGGCTTGGAAGGAGTTCCGTTAGCGGCCAGACTACACGCAGAATGGACTTGGGTCAGGAGCAGCTGGCATGGAGACAGAACGTTAGCAGGGCTGGGGAATGTGGGGAGGCGTGACTCTGCATGAGGCGTCAAAGTGTTTGTAGAAAACGTGAATTGAAACACAATGGAATCTTCCCATGACTGTGTTGAAGACCCTTCAGGTGACCAACTAAGAGGTATGGACACCTGCTGGTGGGGCTGTAGCAGGCAGGATTTGGTGACAGCTTGTGTAGGCAGACAGACAGCCCTTGAGGTGAAGGGATGTTTGCAGGGGATGCACCAAGCAGCAATGAAACAGAGCGAGTTTTAAGAACCCACAGTGGGCGGTGCTTCACTCCCCCGGGCCTTCCTGCATGGGAGGGAAGCTGAAGGAAAGAGGCCTGCAGGAGACAGCCAGAGGAAATGCCCAAGGCTGCGCTCTGGGAAAGTGATTGCAATGAAGAAGAACCAAATGCCACCCTCAGGAAGTCATTGCAGGACCTGCGAAGGCAGAGGCCTTTAAGGCTTAGGACAGGTTGGCCTGGCCCTTACCTGTGGCCAGCTAGAAATGAGGACCCTTCCACAGCCTCCAGGCATAGGAATGAAGCAGGCCACATGCTCTTACCCAGAGCAAACATCATGAGCCTGTGAGCTGAGGGAGGGCTTATCTCCCCCCCCCCCCCCGTCTTCCCACAATGTTTGTTGGTTGGCTGCACACAGCAGATCCCATCACATTACCTTAGACCCTGTCATGGAACAGATCTCAAGTGCCAAACCACTGAGCCTTCTGGCCCTAACAATCACATCGTTTTGAAAGCTCAATGGAGGTGGGTGAGTGTGTATGTGTGTGCGCGCGTGTGTCTACAGTGTTTTGGTGTGGTTTTGAAGTATCCAGCAATGGGGCATAGACACTCCATCGGGGTCTGCTTTCCGTAAAACCCCTGAACACCATCGACGTGGGCTTGAGGAATTCCCGAGACATCGCCTGCCCCAGGCTGTGCCAAGGGTGAGATCTGCTGGTGCTGACCTCTGTCCCCTGGTAGGATGGAGAGTAACAGAGTCCCTGCAGAACGGCCAGGGGCGAGGCAGCTGGAGGACTTCAAAGACGCCCAGAGGGATGCCATTGCATTCACATGGTAGAAAACCCAGTCGAGAGGGCTGGGTGAGAGGCTGTCAGACAGGACAACATGGAGATCGATGGGATGGCTGTTGTAAGTATCCCAGTGAGAGATTGCAAGAACCCGTGTTGGTCGAGTTGAAGAGAAAGCAGGGATGGGAAACGCATGCCGGGCGAATTGGACAGCTGTTGGTGATGGATTAGTGGGAGGGCCGAGTGCAGCAGTGGGGATGTTTTCCAGGTTTAATTTAGCGGATGAAGCAACGCCCAGAAAGGGTGGTGAGTAAAGATATCTCCCTTAGGAGAAAGGCCTTCCCTCTCTAAGGCTAGCAGAGCCGGGCTTGGTTTTAGAGACAGAGGATTTGACCTGGTGGGATGTAGGTGGTGTTTATCAACACACCGCTGTGTGGGTGTCTATAATTAACTACCCCAGAGGCACCCTCTGACTCCCAGGGAACATGCGCACAGTGGGAGGGGCTGTCATGACCTGTGTGTTGCTCATGGACCGCTGTTGGGGACGGGACTTCATGGGGCTTTCAGTGCCTGATATGTGGGTGGAGACCAGTCCTCAAGGACATTTCCATGTTTGCAAACACACTGCTGCCTGTGTGTTTCAATGGCTGGCTCAGAGACTAACTCCCACCCGCCTCGTGGGGGTTGGGAGACAGGGGGTTTAGCCTCCCTTCCCCTCCTACGAGGGCCTAAGAGGTGGGCTTACCTATCCAGGGCCAGTGCTGTCCGGGCATCTTAACAATCCAGAGCCCCCCCGAGAAGCACAGAGAAGTCACGTTGCAAACGACATTGGAGCTGCCGCTTGGCCTCATTTGGCTTCTTGAGATGCAGGCTTACTGTGTTTATTTATTTATTTTAAATTTTATTTTTATTTCTTGGAATTATGTACTTTCCAACCCAACAGCTAGCAGCAATCATCCTTATTTTTTAAATGGATAAAGCCGTGAGAACTCACAGATCACTTGTGCGCACATTATCCCGCCAGGACTATTGAAAACACGTGTAACCTGCTGCTGCTGCGTGGACCGGGACTCACAGGAAACCGCGGGACAGCGTAGAACTGTCCCACAGGTTTGACCAGGTGGCCGTCATTATCGGAGCGACTGCCATTCTTCTTTCGTCCTCGCAGGGCCTAAAGGATTCGAACCACCACTCTTGCCATGTGGTAGCACGGGGCATTCACTCTGTAGTACATAATTTCAGAAGGTTTGTGGACGTCTGCAGCCAGTGAGAGGATGCTGAGATTCCCGTGGGGCCTTGGGACGTACACTAAAGCCCCTGGTGGCAGTATGATTCAGTGCAGGACCGATGCCCCCAGCGTCCTGCGCCTTGGACTCACCAGGAGCTCCTGGAAGTCCTCAGTGCACAAGGTGGTGTTCTAGAAAACTCTGCCCTCACTGTCGCGAGCACTCGAATCGCCTCCATGGCGCCTGCGAGAACAGGAAAACAAGCGCTTGCTTTAAAACCTAATAATTCTACTAAAAATTAATCATTCCTCACTCATGTATATTGCTCAGTATAATCACATCAATTCTCAAGTCACCACATTAAAAACTAACAACGGCCCACTTCATAGTTGTGAACCACTTGCTCGAATGTGAGAAAATGAATCAGTGAATAGGCTGACCCAGGGGCTGCGTTCAACCAACGGGAAGCCTTCTTTCTCTCCGATGGAAAAGGCATGCGGCGGGCACCCACCAGATGCTTCATCTCTGTAACGGTGACCCACGCCTTTGTCACAGGTTGGCACCCGGGCCAGGGCACATCTCATTTCAAGCACAAGCCTCTCAGAGTCATGTGACAAAGCTTAACTAAGCCGCTTTCTCTACAAAAGCAAGCACAAGATGCTAAGTATTGCTAATTCAGCGGTGAAAAATAAATTACACTTTTAAGCCAAACAATTAGCACTCTACTTTAAATGCTGCTTGCTAGAGCAAGTAGACACAGAGGCAGTAGACCCACACTCATTCACTTCCTGCTGTACCCACCCTATGGGGGACTCTGGCCATGTCCTGGCCACCTCTTCCACCACAGTGGTCCCCAATCTCCTCTCGCTGCTCTGGATGGCAGAGTGGGCTCTGAGCTTCATGAATAAGCTGTGTGTCAGGTGCATATGGGAGCTGGAGGCACAGGGAATCCAGGGCGGATGATCCCTTCAGGACCAGGGGTGTGGGGCGATACTGGGAGGGTAGAGGTGAGTGGGTTGGAAAGAGGGAACCGATTACAAGGATCTACATGTGACCTCCTCCTGGGGGAAGGACAACAGAAAAGGGGGTGAAGGGAGACTCCGGATAGGGCAAGATATGACAAAATAACAATCTATAAATTATCAAGGGCTCATAAGGGACGGGGGAGCGGGGAGGGAGTGGACGAAAAGAGGACCTGATGCAAAGGGCTTAAGTGGAGAGCAAATGCTTTGAAAATGATGAGGGCAAAGAATGTACAGATGTGCTTTACACAATTGATGTATGTATGGATTGTGATAAGAGTTGCCTGAGTCCCTAATAAAATGTTTAAAAAAGAAGAAGCTGTGCGCTCCTGAAAGATCACTGACTAGCTCAGCACCAAGCAATGCTTACACATCGCAGTGCATGCTTCTCAGGTTGTGCGTCAACTTTGCTGGGCCAGGGATCCTCAATGGTTTGGCGGTTAAGACCTGGTCGTGCCCCATGATGACATCTAGCACAGTGGGATAACTTCCCTAATGGGATCTGCCATGAGCAGCCAATTCAGTATAAGAGGCTTAGAGGAGGATATGTCATCCTTACACAGGTCAAAGCCCTGACGCCAATGAAAGGCAATTTCCTCTGCCTGCCGTCCAAGTGCTCTGTGTGTGGGGAAACATGCTTGCTTTGGGCTGGGGCTGGGTTCTGCATCAGGCTCTCCAACTTCTGGTTCTGATCGGCTCACCTTGGGTGGACTGATCTCCATCCATCTATTGGCCTGCAGTTCCTTGCAGGTCAGTAATGTCCCCCACAGACCGAGAGCCTGCCTGAGCTTGGGCTTGCCCACTTGTGCAATGGCCTGAGCCATTCGCTTGACGAGGGTTTCCGTGTGTGTGTGCCTGCATAAGCACCTTTGGCATTGATTCTCTAGAGCATCTGGACTGAGACATACGGGAAGCGTGGCTATTAGAACATTCCAGGGGACACGTGTCTCTGGAGGGTTGAGAACCACTGGCCCCCAGTGACAGTGCTGCAGAGCATCCCTGAGATGGAGTACCTCTAGTCAACAAACAAAACAAAGCAACAGACCAACCCCACTGCCATGGAGTCCCCCAGGCCTCGGGGTGCCCTGCTATCAGAGGGAAGGTGTGTCCGCAGGGTTTTCTTGCTGTAATCCTGCAGGAAGCAGCCCTGGTGACCCAGTGAGGAAAGCACTCAGCGGAGAACTGGATGCCAGGCCTTTCTTCCGCGCCCCACCGGGAGGGAGGGTGGGGTTGGAGTTGCCCACCCTTAGCTTACTGGTCAATCCTCCAATGTTTGCCAAACCGCCTCCTGCTGATGCCCTGTGGCAAAGGCCATGCCCCATGGCTCACTGGGCTGCTTGGCCTGCCTTTCCCATCCTCTTCTTCCTGGTCTCTCTTTCCACGTGCAACTCCCACATGTGCAGCTGCTCCCCCGGCAGTGACCTCTCTCAACCACACCCTCTGCATTCCTCTCAGTGCAGGCACGCTCCAAGGTCCCCTCCAGGAAACTGGCTTGACCCCACTTTCACGCAGGCACACACACACACACACACACACACACACACGCACACATCCATGAGGGAGGCTCTCATTTGGACCCATCTGCTGATGGGTTTCCGTCTCCTCATATAACTACTAAGGAACTTGTCCCTGTCCCCATGTCCCCAGCATAACACCAGCTTCAGTTAAATTTCCTGCATGCTCTAGAAACCCAGACAACACTCAGCAAAGAAGCATGCAGGTGATAGACCGTCCGTGCAAGCTGTTATGCTAATTCACCCTGATGTTTTCCCAGACTATCATGTCAGGCCCTAGACCTGGGGACTCCTTTCCATACACCATTTGGTGTTGCTAAGAACTTTGCGCACTTCAGGACATTTCGTAACCTTGCCCTGTAGCTGTCCTGTGTGGATGGGTCCGTGTGCAGCACATGCAAGTGCATGTATAGAATTACCCTTTGCTAAACAAGTGTATGCACATGGCTGTAGCCCCTCCACTTCTCACATCTGTTTAGTTGCATGCCTGCCTCTGTGTCCATTCACAGGCAAGTATTGGCGATGATTACTGGTATTGCTGAGCCGTGTGTGTGAGCAGCCCTGGTGACTTCGAGGTTACATGTTGGGCTGCGATCTGCATGGTTGGCAGTTTAAAACCAACAGCAGCTCCTTGGGAGAAGGACCCGCCTTTCTACTGCCTTCACCAGTGACATTCTCTGAAACCCACAGGGAGCTGCTCAGAGTCTGAACCGACCTAGTGGCAGTGAGTTTGGGTTTGGTGTGAGTGACAGTCTCTTATCTTTGGGGCTTTTAGCAAGCTTGCACCTCCCAGTGTCTTCCTTTGCCTTGGTGACAGTCTGATGACCTTCCCTTCGCTCAAGTTCACATGCATCCCCTGTGGTGGGTGACCTTCCTCCTTTCTCCTCCTATTGCGGTTTTCAAGCAGCCTTCTGGGTGGCACCTCTTGGTCTCGCTGGGGTAAAGAGAAGTGAAGCAAACCTAGAGCTCATGGAATGCATTCACCATCAGAGCTGATGGACCCCACTGCCCACAGCCTCTACTCACCTGAGACCAGAAGAACCAGAAGGTGCCCAGCTACCACCACCGGCCTCTCCGACAGTCTCCCCCTGCGGGGACAATCAGGAGGACACTGCCTGCCCTATCCGGGGCTTCCAAGGGTTAGGGGCATATTTGCAATATGGGATTCTCCATGGACAACTCTGAGTACCGGGGGAAGCCTCTGACGGGAAGGCCTCAGTGCCCTGTGCTGGGACCCTGCATGGACATGATGTAATGACTCCATTCTCTCTCCACACTCCCCCTAAGCCGCTGCCGATAACACCACGCTGCCCGCTCTAACCGAGGCGTCCAAGGCACTGAATTTACGCCAACCGATGCTCACTAATTTGCTCCCCACTTAAACATATTTAAAGAGCAGACATTCTAATCTGTTGTAGCAGTGCATCCTCTTTCCACTCTCAGTTAAATGGATTAGTGTCGTTAGGGGATTAAGTTTGCAGAGATATGCCCAATAGGCACACCCATCATGGAACGTGGGGTGTGTGTATGTGTGTGTGAGAGAGAGAGAGAGCGAGAGAGAGCGAGCGAGCAGGATACTGCCATTTCAAAGAGGGGAGCTAGACCAGAGGGAAAAGAGTACCCACGCATAAGTCGCTCCGGTATTGTTTGTAAAAGTGATGCTGTTCTGTAATCATTGTAGATAAACACATGAGGATCTGTGTTCGCTTCAGCGGTAATGGTAACCTCAGTGATTCCAAACATCATTCGATATTAAATTATTATGGAAAGCGGTTGTTCTGCGGCAGGAACCTCTGGGAAATGAGAGAGCCCTCAGGGTGACAATTTGATCGTGGTCCCCAGCACACTGCAGGCAGTCAGTGACATTTTAAATCCAGAGCACTGGACAGTCCCCACCGGCCACCCTCAGCTCTTGTCCACTGTTCCCTGGCCTTGACTCTCCCAAGTCGCCATCATGCCAACATGCACACACAAGCTGCCACTTCCCAATGGCCACATCTTGTGGGACTCCAGAACCTAGAGACAGGCATCCCGAGGGTCCCCATCTTTGAGGGACCTACCCGATGAGGGCGTGACCGGTCAGTTCAACAGTCATGAACCCTTGCTTTGCATCCAGAAGTCAGGTACTCAAAAACATGCCAATCGAAGTCACTGTCATCAGTCATCGGAGCTCAGATAGCGTAGGGCCTACACGCCTGGCTGTGATCCGGAAGGTCAGCAGTTTGACACCACCAGCCGCTCCTCTGAGAAAGGGGAGACTTTCAGCTCCGGTAAATATTTACAGTCTCAACCGCAGGTTCAGACATTTGGTGTATGTGCTTGGCTGAGGAGCCAATGGGGCGAAGCTACCATCTGTGGGATTATGACTGAACGCCTCTAAGTCAGAATCCCGCCCAGGAGGAACGATACGGCAGCGCCGCGGAGCCTCGGTTGGCCTCGGATAGCCGGCGCCCCGCCGTCCCCGCCGGCCGGCGGGCCGCGCGCGCGTCCGCTTCGGTGGGCCGCGCGTGTGCCCCCGCTGCGCGTCGGGACCGGGGTCCGGTGCGGAGTGCCCCTCGTCCCGGGAAACGGGGAGCGGCCGGAAAGGCGGCCGCCCCCTCGCCCGTCACGCACCGCACGTTCGTGGGGAGCCTGGTGCTAAACCATTCGTAGACGACCTGCTTCTGGGTCGGGGTTTCGTACGTAGCAGAGCAGCTCCCTCGCTGCGATCTATTGAAAGTCAGCCCTCGACACAAGGGTTTGTAAAAATAAAAAGAAAAAAATAAAAAAAAATAAATGAAAATTAAAAAAAAAAGAAAAAAAATATTTACAGTCTCTGAAACCCACAGGGGCAGTTCTGCCCTGGCCCACAGGGTCACCAGAAGAGAGATATCGAGACTACATAGCAGGGCCGCCCCACTGTCTCCCTGGCTGCACACGTACTCTCCCCTCACCCAACCAGCCAACCCCCACCTTCCTTCCACCACCTGCCTTTGCTCTCTGGCCCCTGGTGCACTGAGAGGGGAGCAAGGAACAGGCAAGTCTTCACTGTCTCCGTGCCCACCGCTCCTGGGAGGCTCCCAGTTGCCTTCCTTACTGCCTGTCCGCACCTCCACTTCTCCCACATTCTCACCTATGCCCGGCCCTGCTCTCTGGGCTGCCCTGCACGTCCTAGCACCAGTGGACACTCCTCCCTGGACTTGCCCCGCATTCTCTCAGAGTCACGGACCACCTGTCCACGGTCAGATCCAGGGTACCCTGTGGTCGCAGTCCATGATTTTCTCCTACATTTGCCTGATTCATGAACTGTAGAATGCCTCTGATGCCACCCAGTGAGTCGGGCACTTTTGGATGATCTTTTCCCAGACACGTCTCCATGACCGACAGACGTCTTTCCCGCTCTCTCCCACACAGGTTCCCTGGGTGGTGCAGCAGAAGGAAAGTGTTCTCAGCTGGGCCTGTCTTTGGGAAGGGGTCGTTGTTCATGCTCTTGAGACTGAACATGCACATTCCTCTTGTGCCAACAGCTGTAGATCTACAGCCAGGCTGACGTGGAAAATGCTTTCTCAAAGGACGGTGTCGTTTATTGTGTGGCACGCCATCTCTGCCACCTGAAATCGACATGAACAGCCCCGGTCCCAAGTGCACTCAGATTCCTGCAGCTGCGACCCTGAGTGTGGGGCAAACCAGACCACATTGCTGCAAAAGTCACAGAGAGGGTTCTTTTTTTTTTTTCACAGTGTAAAATTGCTTTTACTTCTGTACTATTGTAATTCAAACAGTTTCACATATCTCACCTCCAAAGGTAACTCCAGCAGATTCAAGACTATAAAGGAAGAGGCAATTATTCTGGTGTTTCGCCTGTATCTAGTAAATGTAGCCTCAATCAGTTTTACTATTCTCAGCTCATCCCTTAAATTTTCAACTTCTTGGATGAGAAGGAAATCATAAAATGCCGCATTTCACAGGCTCTCTTCTGTGTTGCCTCACCCAGATTTATGTTTTTCATTTCTAGAGTGCCCCAACATGGGTTTTTCTTTGGTCAAAGAGCATTATCATTTCCCATCATCAGTTGTTTATGGGAAACTTTACATCCTGCAGGTTCCCATATACAATAATTACATTAAACAATGGAGTTTTATGTATCTTCCTGTTTTTCTTTTTTTTCTGGAATTTTTTTTCTTTTTTTACATTTTATTAGGGACTCACACAACTCTTATCACAATCCATACATATACATACAGAGGGTTCTTAAGCACACCGATAGACGGGTGAAATGACTCTTGCTCGACACAACCTCCATCAGGGTCCCTGCACTCCTAAAGGTGTCATGTCCGTCTCTCTATCCCTCCCCCAAGGGGCTCGGGTGGAATAATGGTTATGGGCTGGGCTGTAATCCTCAGGGCCGGTGGTTCAGAAACACCAGCAGCCCCATGGGAGAAAGATTGGGCTTTCTATGCCCATCAGCAGTTGCAGTCTGGGAAACCCACAGGCAGTCAGTCCAAGTCACCACGACTCGAAGGCAGTGAGTTTGGTTTGGGTCTACCTCTTCCCCTAAAGAATGCTGAGCCCTTGGATTTGCATGAAGTCCCTTCCTGGGGAATGCTGGAGGCACTGTGGTCCTACTCCTTCTCAGTGTGACTGGAGTTGGGGTGGCAGAGACACCCGGGGGAAGGACACAGGGCTGGGACCGCAGGTTGGGCAGGGTGAGGCTACCCCGTGGAATCCCTCTACAAGCACTTCTAACATCAATGTGACAGCAGGTGCCTTGTCTTGATTAAAAAAAAAATCATCATCATGGGAACCATGTTTCTGGTCTGTTTGTCTTTATCAGAAATCCCTGTGATTCCCCCCAGTCCTCCCAGGCAGTCCGTCCAGACTAGCCCTTGGGATCCTCAAGGCTGGGTAAATAAAGCCAGTCAAAGAAAAGGACCCGCCAAGCCTCGTCTTATCACCCCCATCAAACACCCCCCGCTGGGGCTGGGGCGGCACAGTAGACACGGTAATTAACGCATGCCAGGGCCTTGGGGTGATGCTGACTCCAGCCAGGCAGATTTTGATTCTGTGGCTCCTCAGGCCTCCGCCCCCCTCGGCAGCCCCCTCTCTACTTGTCTTACAGAAGTTGCCCTGGGCCCTCCACACACTGGGCAGTTGAACCCCTGTCACGGCTACTAAAGTCATTGTTTAGCAGGGAGGAGGGCATTAGGGTCTGGGCAGACTCTGCAGGCTAGACCAGAGCATGTGCACAGCTACAGATAAGAGATAAGAGTTCACAGCACACGGAATCCAGGTACAGGGATGGGAATAGCAATACCAGGAGGGCAGGGAGAAGATGGGGGGAGGAAGAGGGAACGGATCACAATGATGGACACATAACCACACCCTGCGCCCACCCCCCCATGGGGGATGAACAACAGAAACCATGAGGGAGATAGCAGTCAGCGTAAGATATGAAAATAATAAACATTTATAAAATACCAAGGAGTCATGAGTGGTGAAGGGAAAAAAGAGGAGCTGATACTAAGGGTTCAATAGAAAGTAAGTGTCTAAAAAATCATGATGTCAACATATGCACTAATATGCCTGATACAATTGTTGTATGGATTGTTATAAGAGCTGTAAGAGCCCCCAATAAAGTGATGCTTCAATTAAAAAAAAAGGAAAGGAAAAAAAGAAAATAACAGGGCCCTTTCTCCTTTGAGATTTCTGACATAGGCAGGCTCTTGGCAGAGGTGGAAGGTTTGGGCACCTTTGTGAACGTGCCTTGTCCTTGTTGGCTACTTCTCTGTTCCCATCCTCCTCGCGCCCTCCCACCCCAGGGTATGAGTGACCTGTCTTGCCTCAGTCGGACACACCCCAAGGCTCCGTGCTCCCCAGCCCAGGGTCTCCCAGCCGTTTGGGTTCGTTCTTCTAACCTTCGGCTTCCTTGGCTCTGTCCTCTCCACTCTGCTGTTGGAGACCTGTCGGCAGACGGCTGTTACCTCCCCATCAGGCAGGTCCAAGCTTGGTTCCACCTCAGTGGTGGCGTCCGGGGGTCATTGGTCATACCAGAAGAGGCAGTGCTAGCTCTTGGTAAGAGGGATGGTCTTGCATGGCTGCCTGGGCATCGTGGGGGGCTGCACCCGAGCCTCTGGATCTTCTGAGACCTTCTGCGGTGGCAGCTCAACCCTGACTGCCCCCTCACCCTCAGGTGGCTCTTGAGAGATCCTGCCCACCATGGCCCTGCTGGGCAACCCCCTGATGTGTGGAGTCCCTACCTGAAGTCCCTGACTTCTCTGACAGCACCCAGTAGGGACAGTGAAGGCTGCCCCCTCGGCCTGCAGTGGAGGGTCTGCATTGGGCATGAGGAGTGGGCTGTACTTGTGCTCTATGGAGCTGCCTGAATCATGGCGTCTACCTTGCAGAGCTGTTCCCTCCTCCCCATGGCCTAGGACTGAGGGAGAACTTGCTCTGGGGGCCTTTCAATCACTGGCTCCCCAGTGTCCATGCTGAGATAGATCAGGGGAGACGCCAGATGATGGCCAGCCTGTCGACCTTCAAACCCCATGTCTTCTTCCCTTGATCTTTCAACATGCTCCCATCTGCTTTCTATCAGATCCCTTGAACGGTGAGCCGGCTTTGTAGGGTGAATTAAGTACTCCTATGTCTACTTTCTTGTGCTGGAAGTTTCTGTTTATTTGTTTTCAAAATCCTAGAGTCAAGACAACTGGCCCCTCTATCTAAGCTAATTAAGTCCTCCTCCAAATCTGCATATTATTAGATAGATGGGTAATTGATAGAGATATGTAGATTCCCCAAACAAAAACGAAACACTGCCTCACTGCCACAGAGTTGATGCAAACATAGAGGGACCCTATGGAACAGGGTGGCATTGTGCCTGTGAGCTCCTGAGGCTGTCACTCTTCATGGGAGAAGAAAGCTCCTCTTTGTCCTGTCTAGCATAGAGTAGCTGGTGGTTTCAAACTGGTGACCTTGCAGTTAGCAGCCAAAGGCATAACCACTCTACCACCAGCACTCCCCACTAGGTAGATAGATTCATAGAAGCAGGAACATGCATACATGACTACATGGTAGGCATAGATACATTATAGATAGAGATAGCTAGATGATAGGTACATTAACTGGTGGGGATAAATTCATAGGTAATAGAAATAGTTTGATGGACCCATAGGTAATAGGTGATTGATATAAAGATACATAGATAGACGATAGAAATACATAGCTACATAAATAAGAGATAGCTACACAGTTGGATAGATACAATGATTATAAGAGATAAGAATATTATGAGATACACATATAGATACATAGGTAATCGATAGATGACAGTAGAGGCATTCGCCATCCTCTCTTCCTTTTAAAAACTAACTCATCTCCAGTCAGCCTCCTGGTTTCCTCCGAGTTAGGACGAAGAATAACACCTGAGAACGGCCCCGTCTAATGAACTTCTCAGAAAGTCTCAGGGCCGCGCCTCACACAGGAAGGAGGCTGATGGCTGCCGGTAGACAGGAAGCTGCAGTTCGTGCTAGCACTAGGCTGATGGATTCATGAAAAGGAACGCGCATTTGTGGCCCCTTTGTGCATTAAA